>NC_057811.1:482585201-482885201 GCF_018294505.1 Triticum aestivum
CGGGTGGGTGGGTTGGGTGGCGTTGAATTGGAGTCGGCCACCGCTTCTTGTGTCGTTGCAGTCCCCGGGCCGACTGCTGCAGTCCCCGAGCCTGGTTCTAAAGTCCCCGTGCCGCCTGCGGGGTTTCTCCAGTCGGATCCGGCTGTATCTGGCGCAGGCGGTACGAAAATGGAATCCGACTCTGGAGACGGCTTGATGGACGGCTTGAGGAGGCGCTGGAGGGAGACGGCAGTTGGTATGGCCTGTCGGGTGGAGCCGATCCGTGCTAGGGCATCTGCTTGGTCGTTGTCGGCCCTTGGCACGTGGAGGAACTCGCACCCTTCGAAGTATCCGCTGATCTGCTGGACGAGGAATCGATAGCTCGCCATGTTCGCGTCCTTGGCGTCCCAGTCGCCAGACGATTGCTGGACCACCAAGTCTGAGTCGCCGTAGCACAGGATCCGGCGTATGCCAAGCTCTTTGGCTAGCCGGAGCCCATGTACGAGTGCCTCGTACTCGGCCACGTTGTTGGAGGCGGCGAAATGGATCTGCAGCGTGTACTTGAGCTTGTCGCCTTTGGGAGAGGTGAGGACGATGCCGGCTCCCAAACCGGTGCGCATCTTGGACCCGTCAAAGTGCATCCGCCAATGGGTAGAGTTGGGAGCCGGCGGTAAGTACTGGGTCTCGGCCCAGTCGACGAGGAAGTCGGCCAATGCTTGCGACTTGATGGCGGTGCGGGGTTGATAGAAGATCGTGTAGGGCGCCAATGCAATGGCCCATTTGGCCACCCGGCCGGATGCATCCTGGCTGCCTATGATCTCGGCAAGCGGGGCAGTGCACACGACCGTGATGGGGTGCTCTTGGAAGTAGGGCTTCAGTTTCTTGGCAGCGAAGTACACCCCATAGCACATCTTCTGGTAGTGCGGGTAGTTTTGCTTTGAGCTGGACAGCACTTCGCTGAGATAGTACACCGGCCTCTGGACTAGCTGGGCTCGGCCTTCCTCCGGGCGCTGGACCACAACAACAGTACTGACGACTCGGCTAGTCGCGGCGATGTAGAGGAGCATGGGCTCCTTCTCAGTCGGCGCTGCCAGGACAGGCGGAGTGGTCAGCATTTTCTTCAACTCATGGATGGCTTGGTCGGCTTGATCATTCCACTCGAAGTGAGTGGACTTCTTCATGAGTCGGTACAAGGGGAGAGCCTTTTCTCCTAGTCGGCTGATAAAACGATTCAAGGAGGCTAAGCAGCTAGTGAACTTCTGCACATCTCGCAGCTTGGTGGGAATCTCCATCCTCTCGATGGCCTTGATCTTGACGGGGTTGCACTCAATGCCGCGTTCGGAGACCAGGAAGCCTAGCAGCTGGCCGGCTGGCACTCCGAACACGCACTTCTTGGGTTGAGCTTGATCTGGAATCGGCGCAAGTTGGCAAATGTTTCCTTCAGGTCTTCCAGCAAGGTACCGCGCTTCTCTGTCTTCACCACAATGTCTTCTACGTAGACGTGGGCATTTCTGCCGAGTTGTTTCAAGAGACATTTCTGCATGCAACGCTGAAAAGTGGCACCAGCATTTCTCAAGCCGAATGTCATAGTCAGGTAGCAGAAAGCTCCAAAGGGTGTGATGAAGGCAGTCTTCAGGCGGTCCGCTGGGTCCAACTTGATCTGATGGTACCCTGAGTACGCATCCAAAAAACTTAACAGCTCGCATCCGGCTGTGGAGTCTATCACTTGGTCAATCCGCGGCAGAGCGAACGGATCCTTTGGGCAGGCCTTGTTCAGACTGGTGTAGTCTATACACATGCGCCACTTGTTATTCTTCTTCAGAACCAAAACTGGGTTGGCAAGCCACTCTGGAAAGAACACTTCCATGATAAAGCCGGCGGCAAGGAGCCGGGCTATCTCTTCTCCCACAATTCTTCGCTTCTCTTCTGACAGTCGGCGGAGGGGTTGCTTGACCGGCTTCGCATCAGCTCGGACATGTAGCTTGTGCTCGGCGAAATCCTTCGGGACACCCGGCATGTCCTTTGGGGACCATGTAAAGATGTCTCGATTCTCATGGAGGAAGTCGACGAGCTCACCTTCCTATTTACTGTCCAAGTTCGCCCCAATGACAGCGAACCTCTCCGGGTTCTCCGGGTACAGAGGTATCTTCTTCGTCTCTTTGGCAGGCTGAAAGGAGCCCTGCGCATCACAATCCTTGGGGTTGGGGGACAAGGCCGGCTGCTTGCCGGCCATGGCCACAACCCGTTCCAACATCTTCTTCTCTTCTGCCACCACGAGGGACTCGGCCAGCCGGCTACTGGCCATGGCGCACTCGATGGACTTCTTGTAGTCGCCGGCTACTGTGATGATCCCCTTTGAGCTCGGCATCTTCATCTTTAGGTAGGCGTAGTGGGGCACAGCCATGAACTTGGCCAGAGCAGGTCGGCCAAGCAGTGCGTGATAGGGGCTCTCCAAATCCACTACCTCGAACCATATTGCTTCTCGGCGAAAATGATCTTTGTCTCCGAAGAGAACATCCATTTTGATCTTGCCGATTGGGGAGCAAGACAGGCCGGGGACGATACCATGGAAGACGGTGCGGCTCGGCATGAGCTGCTTGGCTTTGATGTTCAGCTTCTCCATGGTATCGCGGTACAGTATGTTGATACTGCTTCTGCCGTCTATCAGGACGCGGGAAAATCTGGCAGCTCGCCTCTCCGTCGCGAGGGTGACATCCAAGACCATTGCATAGGAACCAGGCGAAGGCATCACCTCTGGGTGGTCGGCCTGGCTCTAGCTGATTGGCTTTTCTGACCGGTGCATGAACTCGGGGGCGCTGGTGGCGACTGCATTCACTTCTTGGTGCTGTCGGCGTCGGCTGCGCTTGTCGTCGGCTTGACTTGTGAAGACGACGTAGGCGGCATGCTCTTCGGGGAATTCGTCTTGGATGGCGCCGACTGCCGGCCGAGCCGCCGGCTGCTGAGGGGCTGGAGGCGGCGGGCCGGGAGGCGGAGGCGGCTGCATTCCCTCGCCCTTGGTGATGCGGGTGAGCCAGTGGCATTTCCGGGTTGTGTGGTTGGACGGCTTCGCGCCGCAGTGGAATTTGCAGGGGGCGTCGAGAGCTTGCTCGTAGGAGAAAGACGGCTGCCAAGCCGGCCTTCCACCCTTCTTCTTGGGAGCGGGCCGCTCTTCAGGCTGCTCGTCTTCAACTATGGCCACCTGCCGACTGCAAGAAGTCGGCATGGGGGCCTTGCGCTTGTGGTCGTTCTGGTAAGGGCGCCGATTGGGGTCGCCAGCCGGCGTCTTGGGAGCCGGAGCAATCACCTTGCCAGAGGCGTCTACTCTCAGCTCGGTCTTCATCGAGGAGTCGGCCGTGGCGTACTTGTCCGCGATGACCAGCAACTCGTCGAGGGTGGCCGGCTCGTCGCAGAGGAGTCGGTGCTTGAGGAGGGTGCCCTCTCGGCACCCGGCGATGAAGTACTCGATGGCTTGGACCTCATGCACCCCCTCGCAGGAGTTGCGGAGCTCGGCCCATCGCGTGAGGTAGTCGCGGGTCGACTCGTTGTGCCCTTGGACGCAGAGGGAGAGTTGGCGAGGCTTGGGAGGCCGCTTGTAGGTGCTGGTGAAGTTGCGGACCAAGACTTCGGTGAAGTCCAGCCAACTGTTGATGCTGTAGGGCTTGAGGCTGTTGAGCCATGTGCGCGCAGTGCCCTGCAGCATGAGGGGGACGTACTTCACAGCGACGCGCCGATTGCCGTTGGCTATGCTGAAGGCCGTGGAGTAGTCGATGAGCCAGTCTTCCGGCTTCACTGAGCCGTTGTACTTGGGCGTGTCTCTGGGGAGCGAGAACCCTTTGGGGAAGGGCTCGTCGCGGATGCGGGGGCCAAAGCATGGCGGGCCGACATCGTCTTCTTCTTCTAACGCCAAGGATCGAGCAAGGCGGTCGATCCTGTGGCGGGCGTCGTTCTCGCCGACTCCTTCTCGGCGGCCGAGTCGGTCGCCAAGAGTCGGGTGTGTGATAGGCGGCGGAGTGAGGCGTCTTTCTCTTCGAGGCGGGGGAGGAGGCAGATTTCCTTGGTGCTCTACAGCTCGAGGGCGGCCATCCGCGTCGCGCTCGATGGTGATGCGAGTCCGGCTGCGGCTGGCAGCCGGCTCCTTGTCTTTCTTCTGGCGCGCGCCGCTCGCAGTCGGCGAGCGGGACGTCGCGGCGTGCTCCCGGCGCGGGGGATGACTATCAGCACGGGCGCCGGCTTCGTGCCGTTCTGCGACCGCGTCGAGCAGTTGCTGGATCCGTCTCGTCATGTAGGGGAGCTCATCGGCTCCCAGCCCATCGAGCTCTTCTGCGGCCGCCTGAGCGGCTCGCAGATTCTCGAGCGGGGTGGCGTAGACGGGGCGATCTGCCCCCAGCATGCTGGCGATGGTCGCGCCGCGCTTCTGGACGAAGCCAGCTCGGCTCGGGCCGCTAGGCGGCGGCGTACCGAAGGCGGCGCGGTCGACTTCGCGCTGGTGGGCCTCAGTGAGGCGCCTCATGGAGGCTATCTTCTGGCCCTCCGCGATGAGGGCGAGGCGGCGTGCCTCCAGGGTCTCGGCGTCGGCATCGGCCGGGATGGGGGCGGAGAGGTCGTGCATCGCCGCTTGCAGGGCGTCGTGGGCATTCTCGCCCGAGTTGGCGACGTGGCTGATGACCAGCACTTCGGTGACAGCGCTGCTGCCGCTGTCAGCTCAAGGGAGGGGGTCGTCGAAGACCACCACGTCGGAGGGGTAGGCGTCAAGCGATGCTGTGTCCGAGTCGATGAGCATCGGGTCGGTGGAGCCGACCGACTCCATGTCTGCAGCAGGCTCGCTGGAGACGTGAAGCTGGTCGAGGAGGCTGACGAGGCGGTTCTCGGGGTAGTCGGTGCCTGCGTCGGACGCAGGCTCGTCGGAGATGCGAGTCTCGCCGAGCAGATCGGCGAGGCAGCTCACTGCGCAGGCATCATCGACGCCTTGCAGCGCGTCGAGGCAAACGCCATCGGGCGCAGCAGGCTGGCTGCGCTCGCCGGGGAGGAAGAGGGTTCCCGTCTAGAACAGGTCTCCGGACGACGGTGCACCTGGCCCCACGGTGGGCGCCAAATGTCGGGTGGTTGGTGCGACATATGCCAATGGATGGCTTATCATTGTGGGAGCCAATAAGACGTCGTCGGTGCCTGGAAACGGGATGAGGCGAAGACATGCACGCCGGCGGATCTTACCCAGGTTCGGGGCTCTCCGAGGAGATAACACCCCTAGTCCTGCTTTGCGGGGTCTCCGCATGATCACTAGATCGGGGAAAGGTAGCTACAATCGCTCCTAGAGCTGTTGGGATCAAGGGAGAAGAAGAACAAGGCTAGCTCTTGCTTCTCTCTATCTATGGTGTGTGTGCTATGCTTAGAAGCCAACCCTTTGCATGGGTGCTCCGGGGGGTTTATATAGGCCTACCCCCCGGGGGTACAATGGTAATCCGGCTGGGCTCTGGTCCCAGCCGTCAGTGTCTACGCTTGCCGGCCTCTCCGCCGGCTGTTGGGTCCCGCCGACTGGTGGGTCCCGCCGGCTGCCGGCTTCTTGGTCGACAGGCCGGCCCCACCGCCTAGGGTCTTGTCGGCGGCTGCTTACTGTAGCCTCACCTCTGATGACGAAGGCTTTGTCGAGGTAAGCGTGGCTATAGTGGGCCGCCTCGGGGGCTCTCACTGTAGCCTCACCTCGTCTTGTCTCCTTAATGGGGCTCCTGCTTCGAGGAAGGGGGTAGCCGGCCTCTGGGGGCCGGCTACACCCTCGGCCGACTGGGGGAGGCCGGGCCGCCTCCGCGCCTCTCTCTGGCTGAAGGGGCCCGCCGCCCGTGGGCCGTACGGGAGTCTGTCGTGGATGACGTCGAGGCTAGCATGGCTACAGTGCCGAACCGCACGGGAGACGGCCGTCCCGTACGGCCTCCTGTAGCCATGCCCGCCTCGGGCTTCGGGGGTAGTGGGCCGCACTGTGGCCACGCCCCGTCTTGTCACCATTATGTGGGTGTAGCTTTGGTGGTTGTGGTCTCGGCCGGCTTCTTGGAGTCGGCGCTCTTTGAGGCCAGCTTCTTGGAGTCGGCCACCCCGCGGTCGTCTTGGGGAGGGAGGTCGCTTGAGGCTGGACCGCCTTCCGTGAGTCGGCTTCAGAGGTAGCCGGCCTGGGAAGGGGGCCCGATGCTTGGAGTGCTTGGAGGCCCAAAGGCCTGGTAATTTTTCTGAAGAACCAGGGGTAGTCGGTTAGGCTACCCGTGGCCATTTACTCCGACAAATGACGATGAGTCCGGCGTGCAGATTTTCTTCGGCATTGCAAGGCAGGTTCTTCTCCAAATTCTCCAGAGTACCTGTTGTAACGAGCAGTATCCGGCTTCCCATTAATGTTGCACTCCTCGGCTTCTGTGCTTTAATAATGGCTATATCCATGTGTCGAGCAGATGCGAGAAGTCGGGGCATTTTTTCATTTGCCACCCTGACCATGCAAGTAAATCGTCTATTTAAAGAGTCGGGGATCCTCAGATCCAAATCACACCATCTCCTCTCAGCGAGTATCCATCAGAGCGCGCCCGGAAAAATCCATCCCATCATGGCCGACCGTCGCGGCTCCTCCTCTTGCTCCTGTAGCACCAAGCCAGGTGATTGGGAGAAGTGTTCCGTTCCTCATAGCCGATTGGTAGAGTTGTAGACCCAGGGGTTTCTCCCGCCTGCCTACATGGTCCCCGTCCAAGCCGGACTAGCCACTTATAATGGTGGGGAGCAAGCGGAGAGTTCTCCCAACCCATCCAAGGGGGAGCGGGTATGCTTTGTCCCCTATTTGCTGAGGGGACTTGGATTTCCAATCCATCCATTCCTCCGCGGGCTCCTAGAGTTCTACGGCCTCCAGCTGCACAACTTTACTCTGGCCTCCATACTGCATATCGCGGGCTATGTCGCCTTCTACGAGCTATTTCTGGGCCGCGAAGCTCATTTCGAGCTATGGAAGAGGCTATTCTGCCTTGTACCCCGTACCCAGGAGGGGTCAATATATCAAGTGGGCGGAGCCGAGATATGGCGCATCGCCGGGACCGGATACCTGTCCGGTACTCCGAAGAAGACATCCGAAGACTGGCCTTCGGAGTGGTTTTATATGGAGGATGTCCCTCTTCTGGACCCTATTCGGTTGGGCCTTCCCGAGTTTGCAAATGCCCCGTTAAAGAAACGCCACAGCTGGCGCCCCCAGGGGGAAGATAACAGAGAGATCCTTTTCCTGATGGGCAGGATAAAGACACTGGCCAAATCAGGACTGACAATAATTGAGGTTATGTCCATATGTATAATGCGGGGAGTTCAGCCACTTCAATATCGGGGGAAACCCATGTGGCACTTCAATGGAGAAGACAACGCCACCCGCTGGGGCCGTAAAGGTCCGGACTCCGCCGCCGCTCTGGCGAAAATATTGTCCGATTTGTTCAAAGGAGAAGAAGAGGAGTTCATCCGTATTAAACCACGGGATGGATTCTCCATGTACAACCCCCCAAGCTGGGTGAGCTGCTATCTTTTATTCCAGTCTTTCCAGCATTCTTTAGCACAAATATTTACCTTGTTAACTCATAGCAGGAACTGCGCACAACTATGAGGGAGGTTCACAGCCCGTCTCCACAGCCAGAGGACCCCGACCGGGCCCTCGACCCCGGACTCAAAGAAGATTCGGACATATTTGTGGAGCTCGTCGACAGGACATTTTATCAGTTAAGCTGTGATGGTGCCTTGGTGGCCATCATAGCTGATTATCCTGGCCTACTCCCTATATCACATGTAAGTAAAACCGGAGTCCCAACTTCCGAGAAGGATTCCCTCTTTGCGCCTTACCCACCGCATGTGTTTTGCGTTTTACAGGGAAGGCCATCGGGATGCCGTGCCGAACCCGCGGTGACTCGTCAACAAGGGGCTCCAAAGCCGGGTAGGCTTAAAAGGAAGGCGGTCAGGACCGAGGCGCCGTTGCAAAGGTATGATTAAAAAACTGCTACGTAATTATCGTCGTTAAAATATGACAATGTCCACTATTTCCTGGCAGAAAAAGCGCTCGCCGGACTATATCCGGAGAGCCTGCCGGCCACGCCTCCAACAGCCGGACTCTGAGGCCGGACTCAAGGGCGGAGGTCAACACGGGGACAACGCCGGACGATCCTCCTACAGAGGATGCAGATAGATTCTTCGCTACGAACTCCGAAGTGGAGAGTGCCATGAATCATAGGCGCTGGCGGGCCACACTACGTGACCCTAATTTCTCTGAAGAGGCGTTCAACGACTTCAACTCAGGGGACGCGTACATCCGAGCTGCTCAAGATGGCCTCGCCAGAGCCACGGACCAGTATGTAAAGGATATACAGGTAAGAAAATTTGATAAGTATGTATATCAGTAGCCCCTGAGACTTGAAACAGTTGGCACAACTGATTTAAGGATCAATTATATGCATAGGTTCTTACAGAGAAGAATACCCAGCTGTCTAAAGAGCTGGAGGAGTGCAAAGCCCATCTATGGGCCGCATTCGCCGGAATGGAGGAGTCCAAGAAGGCCTCATCTGGTAATACTTGTCTTGATCGAAAAGAATGTATTGACATATACCAGTTAGTATTCGGCATGCATGCAAATCTGACAATAGATTCTGCAGACAATCCCAGAGGTAATCCAGATATCGTATTGGAGGATGAACGACATGCTCGACGACAGCTAAAGGCTGGCGAGCGCGTGCTTACAAAAGTTATACGGGAGAAGAATGATCTCCAGGACGCGAAGACCCGGCTGGACATTGAATTAAAGGATGTTCGGGCCCAACTTGCTGACTCCGTGAAGGAGAATAAGCGGCTTCGATGCGGCATTTTTAGTAAGTGCTCGAACAAACCTTTAGAAAGTTCGGCGAAGAAGCGGGCTAACAGAATTATGTCTATAGGTATGCTGACAGGTCGTCCCGAAGAGGAGATGCCTGGATCTGCGGGCGATCTTCTGCAAGAGCTCTCACAACTGCACGGACAAATTCGGCAGGTGATGCAGGGTATTGCCCAGGCCTTGTGGCCGTCCGCGTCCCTGCCCGAAGGCATGGGAGAGCTCGTGGAGATGCTCAAGGGAGCGCGGCGGCGCTTCCGATTATGGAAGATATCGGCCTGCCGACAAGGTGCAAGGGAGGCCTGGGCCATGGTGAAGACACGATACACCAAAACTGACCCGAACCACACGGCCGAGGTCGGACCTGTAGGGCCAGATGGGAAAGAGATACCCGTTAGTCTGGTATATGACCAGGTAGCTTTAGCAGCGAAGTATTCCCAACAGGATTGTAGGCTAGACAGCCTATTGGATGGTATAGAAGAAGAGTTTAGTCAGTCTAAGTGACTTTGTACTTCAAAGGACATATTGTGTCCCTAGCCGGATTGTAAATCATTTGTCTTGGCGGACCTTTTCGCTTCAACCTCTAGACCCGACAGTCCGGAGTGTATCCGAATACCTGCTCGGTTATGTGAAAACCAGGGCACGCGTGGAAACCAGGCGTAGGTGTCATAAGTGCTTGAACAGACAAGTACCCAACTAGTTATGTTATATTACATGGGTAGTAAGAAACATCTTCCAGGGAGAATAGTTCCGTTAAGGATTCCTTTCCCTGGGTGTGCATGCATTAATGTACATGTCCGAACTGCGAAAATGACGCAGGATATAAGCATCTGGGGGCATGTTTAGCAATAAGTAAAAGACATCTTTTATTCACCGACTGAATATTCCCTTAAGAACGCTAGCTTTCGGCTTCACCCAGTCTGAGGTACACATCCGTCTGACCCGGCAGTAACAATCGCAGAGGTGCTCCCCTTATGCCCTAGCCGAATTAACGGGAACGTAGGGCATAAACACAAGAGCCAGGCAACCCAGCTTGGCCAAAACTTAAGTCATATCGATGCATATAGTGGTGAAAAAAGGCACATATGGAGAAATGACGCATATGTGGTGGGCAGAAAGCCCAGAAGATAATTATATTAAGCTTCTGTATAAGAAGCCCCCAGGTATATTGAGCGCGCATAGCGCGGCAGGAGTGTGTAGTCGAAGCACACTTGAAGCTTTTAAGGCTATAAAAAAGGAAGAAAGAAAGAAAGAGAGAAAGAGAATATAACTTAAAAAAGAAATACGGAGGTAAGGAGACGAACACAGAGTTCGGCACTAGGCGTAGAATCTTTGGAGTCTGGCCGCGTTCCATGGGTTCGGCTCGAGTCGATTATCTGATGCATTGCGCAGACGGTACGCTCCTCCGGTGAGAACTTTATCAATGATGAAGGGACCCTCCCACTTGGGCTTGAGCTTGTCCTTTTTTTCTCCGGTAGGCGTAGAACGAGTTCGCCAATGTTATAAGTTTTGGCCCATACTTCCCTGCTTTGATACCTCTGAGCCTGTTGCTGATAGAATGCGGAACGGGCTTTTGCGACGTCGCACTCCTCCTCCAGGGCATCTGAACTGTCCTGCCGATCCAGCTCGGCTTCCCTCTCTTCGTACATGCGCACGCGAGGTGAGTCATGAATGATGTCGCAGGGCAATACCGCCTCTGCGCCGTACACCATAAAGAATGGTGTGTATCCGGTAGTGCGGTTCGGCATGGTCCGCAGCCCCCATAGTACAGAGTCGAGCTCCTCAACCCAGTGCGTGTCTGATTCCTTCAAGGATCGCACTAGTCTGGGTTTGATGCCACTCATAATAAGACCATTTGCTCGTTTGACTTGACCGTTTGTTTGGGGGTGATAGACGGAGGCATAATCGAGCTTAATGCCCATGTTGCCGCACCAAGTTTTCACCTCGTCGGCTGTAAAGTTGGAGCCGTTATCGGTGCTGATGCTGTGGGGACACTGTAACGGTGTACGACCCCGGATATGAAGTCTATCACTGGTCTGGATTCGGCCGTTTTAACTGGTTTGGCTTCTATCCATTTGGTGAATTTATCCACCATGACCAACAAGTATTTTTTCTTATGGCTTCCTCCTTTAAGGGGTCCAACCATATCGAGCCCCTAGACCGCAAAGGGCCAAGTTATGGGGATTGTTTGGAGAGCAGTAGGTGGCATCTGCCTTTGGTTGGCGAAAAGCTGGCATCCGACGCAATGTTGGACGAGGTCCTGTGCGTCTGCTCGGACTGTCGGCTAGTAGAAACCTGTACGGAAGGCCTTGCTTACAAGGGCCCGAGCTGCGACATCCTGGCCGCCGAGTCCGGCATGAATTTCGGGCAAGAGCTGCCGCCCTTCCTCTTCGAAGATGCACCTTTGGAGCACTCCAGTCGTGCTTTTCTTATAAAGCTCTCCCTCGTGGACTTTGTAGGCTTTAGAGCGCCGCACAATGCAACGTGCCTCATTTTGGTCCTCAGTGAGTTCTTGCCTATTTAAGTAGGCTAAGAAGGGTTCTGTCCACGGGGCGATGACAGCCATAATCGCGTGGGCCGAAGGTGTTATTTCGGTGGCGGAGCCTTTGATTACGTCAGATTTTTCGGGATCTGGGGTTGTGTTCGGATCCAGACTGGTATTGCCGGTCTCCCCTTTCCACACCACGGATGGCTTGAACAGCTTTTCCAAGAAGATATTAGGTGGGACGGGGTCACGCTTAGCGCCGATGCGGGCGAGGATATCCGCCGCTTGATTTTTTTCTCGGACCACATGGTGGAATTCGAGCCCCTCGAACCGAGCTGACATTTTTAGGACGGCATTGCGGTAAGCCGCCATTTTTGGGTCCTTGGCGTCAAAGTCTCCATTTATTTGAGATATTGCAAGGTTCGAATCCCCACGCACTTCTAGGCGTTGAATGCCGATGGAGACTGCCATCCGAAGACCATGCAACAGAGCGTCGTATTCGGCTGCATTGTTGGAGTCTGTGTATAATCTTTGTAGTACGTATTGGACAGTATCTCCGGTGGGGGATGTTAGGACAACGCCTGCTCCCAGACCCGCCAGCATCTTAGATCCGTCAAAGTGCACGATCCAATTGGAGTACGCGTCGTACTCTTTAGGGAGTTCGGCTTCTGTCCATTCGGCGACGAAGTCAGCCAGTACTTGCGAATTAATGGCTCGCCGTGGTTTGTATGTTATGTCGAACGGGAGGAGCTCAATAGCCCATTTAGCAATCCGGCCCGTGGCATCGCGGTTATTTATTATATCATTGAGTGGTACTTCGGAGGCCACCGTGATTGAACACGCTTGAAAGTAGTGTCGTAGTTTTCGGGATGCCATGAAGACCGCGTATGCTATCTTTTGATAATGTGGGTACCGTGACATGCCCGGAGTGAGGACAATGGATACATACTATACCGGCTTTTGAAGCGGGAACTTATGTCCGTCTGTCTCCCGTTCAACGACGAGTACTGCGCTTACAACCTCGTGAGTTGCAGCTATATATAATACCATAGGTTCGCCGGTATTTGGCGCGGCCAGGATTGGATTGGTGGCCAAGAGGGCTTTTATTTCCTCCAGTCCGGCCGTAGCCGCATTGTCGGATATCGGGTTCCGGCAAAACCCTTAAGGTTCGAACTCTGGGGTGCGCGCGAAGATCTTCCCCCTAGCGATCCACGTCCCAATGCCTCGCTGCGAATCTAAGCTACACGATGAACAACACAAGGGACACGAGATTTATACTGGTTCGGGCCACCGTTGTGGTGTAATACCCTAATCCAGTTTGTGGTGTGGTGGATTGCCTCAAGGGCTGATGATGAACAGTACAGAGGAAGAACAGCCTCGCGAGCGATGTTCTTGAGCTGGTGCGGTGTGTTTGAGCTAGGTTGGATCTCTCTCTGGATCGTCCCTCGATGGTCTCTAGATCGATCCTTCGCTACTATGGTGGCTAGCTCTATATATAGAGGCCCTGGTCCTCTTCCCAAATATTGAGCGGGAAGGGCGCCAACAACGGCCATTTTGAAGGGGAACATATAGTATAAGTTATCCTGACTAAAGGTGGTCTTCGACTGCCAAAGGCACTAGCGATGACACCGTCTTGGGCTCCACGGTGACCTCTGTCCTGCCGCTCTGCTAGTCTTGGTCTCGTTGCATCGAACTGGTAACCTTTGCTTGATGCCTCGGTACTCCGCGCCTGCGCTTGCCCCCTTTGCACCAAAGGGGAAACAAGGACACTGCGACGGCTGGCGCCCGCCCGGTCTTGATCGTCATGGCTTGCGTCATGGGGACCTCGCGAGGTACCCCTGCCTTGATCTCTCCGCCTCCTCGCGAGCCTGCCTGGTGAGGCCGCTCCTGAGGAAGCCTTGCGTCGTCCGCCCCGCGAGGCTTGGCCCCTCACGAGGGTCTTGAGCTTGAGTTGATGAAGATGGGCCATACTGGGCCACCCCTTGAGCCACGCCGCAGGCCGCAGGCAGGCAAGTCTAGGGACCCCCATTCCCAGAATGCCGACAGTAGCCCCCGGGCCCAAGGCACGCTCGGACTTGACTTAGCAGCAAAGTGAAAGGGCAAGTGCGGAGCGCCGCGGGCCCCAACAGCCTGCGGCCTTGGGCGTCGCGTGGTGGTTGATTGGATGTGGGCGTCTCCGCTTCCCCACGCTGCCTCGGCAACTGCCCGATTTGACGAGTCCCTGCATGCAAAAATGAGTCATGATTACCTGCGATCCTGGAGGCCGACGGTTGGCCTCCTCTGGACTATAAGTACGAAGGGGCGCGAGCCCCCGCAGCCATCTCTTCTTGCTCCGCTCCTTCTTCCATCTTGACGCCAATGGCGCCGATCCGCCTGTTCTCAGCCGAGGAGAAGGGCAAGGCCCCCCGAGAGGGGCCCGACCCGCTCCCGCCGAAGAAGCGGCCGGTCCCCGGCCGCCGTGTCAAGGCTGCTCGGCCGGAGATGTCGAGGCCTTGGTACGAGCGGCCACCCCCTTGGTTTCCGCTTCCTCTGTATGCCCGGGCCGAGGGCCCCGGAGAGGGAGACGCCGAGTGGCGTCGCCCGCGCCGTCGGCGACGTCGACGAGTTGTGGCGGTGCGCGCCATCGCCCCTGGAGTCCACGCCGCGGACTCCTCTCGCGAGCTTGTACTTCACGCCGCCATGCCTCCAAGCTCCTGGATACGTCTTCCTCCTTCCTTTGCCTTCAAGATGCCGCCAAGGGGGCCTCTTGAACTCTGGCTGCAGCACGCCGACTCATTACCCCCGCGACCGGAGCGGAGGTCGAGGTCGTCGCTCCGAGCAAGGTCTTCATGACCCGGGGCTATGGCAAGATCGCCCGGGTCTGCCGAACAGGAGGTGCCCTCATGCTTCATCTTGAATACGACGGCGCCTCCCTGATGCTCTTCAAGGTTTTCGACGCGGAAGGACGCCGGCTGGAGTGCTGCCCTAGAGGGGGCGGCCAGGACGTCGGTATGGCAAGGGCTAGGCCTGCCCTCCGCTTCCTCAGCGGCTCCTTTGGCAGCAGCGGAGATGCTGGGGAATCCAGCGACTCTCCCAAGCTTCTCGTGACTCCGGAGACAAGCGACGGTAGCTATGAGCCCCCGAGCTCGTGCCGAGCCCGGAGCAGGGCAGCTGCGTCAGGCCGCCGACGCGGCTGATCTTGATGGGGTTGGTGCCGTTGCTTGGTGGTCCACTGTTGATGATGGCATCGGCCATGGAGGCTTATGTAGTCAGGGCTCCTTAGGATTTGCGTTTTTGGTTTCCTGCGAGGAATCATGGAAGTACCCTGTAGGGGGCATGTAAAGCATCTGTTGTTGATATCATCCTTATTGTGAAGTGGTGCAAGATGCTTGGCGTGTCTCGGCTCGGTTCCCCCTTTCTAATCTTGCGATGGCTTGGTGCTCTACGCTGACAGGGCCCGGTCCCCAGGCAGGCTTCAGCCGTCGCTGATATGCCAGGTCGCGATGCCGTGGTCAAGGCCAGGAGGTGAGCGGCCCGAGGTCCAGTAAGAGCCCCTGAGGCGCGATGCTCAGGAGGTCCCCTTTAGCGCTCAAGCAGCCGCCGCAAGGTGAGAAAGGAAGGCAACGTCGCCGTCATAGGACCGCATTGAGTGAGGGTTTGGTATCGAGCCGATTAGCTCTTCCAGGAGCGTGACTTATCTCGAAAGCTTGGAGCCGTTCTTCCGCGAGGTGCCGGACCTGCGTGTCGGCAGCTGGGATTTCGCCGGGTCAGGCCTTCGTGAGCCTCTCCTCCCTTCCCTGCACTCTCCTTCGTGCTCTACGTCCTCAGGTCCAGGCCCTCGAGCAAGCTCAGCCGCCGCTGGTATGCCAGGTCGCGATGCCGTGGACAAGGCCAGGGGGTGAGGGCTGGAGAGCCAGTAAGAGCTCCTGAGTCGCGATGCTCAGGAGCCCCCCTTTTAACGTGCGAGCGGATCATACGGGTGAGGGAGAGACAGCTTGCGATGCCCCCCACGTTATTCCTTAGGTGGACCCTGCAGACCAACATGAAAGAAGCAAGGGTTGCCATTATGATTGCCGGCCAGCCATGGGATGCTCCGAGAGAGTGATGAGGGCACTGAGGGCCTGGTGAGGTAGCGCTTTGCGGGGCTGCCGCGGCCAGAGCTCGACCACTCAGATTTGTCGGTGTTGCAGGGACGGACCCATGCGCAAGCGCCGCACCAGTGCGAGCGGCTCCGAGGGCAGATGTCAATCGAGTAGGCGATTATCACAGGCAGGTTAAGTATGAAGGCAGACCAACTTAGATAGATGCATGAAAGATACATGCCATTGGGTCAGGCCCGAGCGGCTTGGGGATGATGCAGCCCGAGGGGTGCCCCCAGCAAAGTAAGCTAAAGACATAAGCAAAACGGATACATGCCGCGGGGACGGACCCACGCGACCTGGGAATAATGCAGCCCTGAGGGCGTTCCCAGCTGAAATGAAACTTGAAAGATGTCACCTGGTGTCATTGCAGAGCGGGTGTTGGAGTAGCTGACGATGCGCGGTGAAGAAGCCGATCCTCATGAGCCTTCGGAGCCCTGAGCCTCAGGAGGCTCTGGGGATCCGGGCGGATCCTCAAGGTCCATCTCCATCTCCACCAGGAAGGCGCGATGCTTGACCTCCTGAGCTTCCAGAATGCTTCGCATCAGGCGCTGGTGAGCAGCGGCCGCGTTCGGCAGGCTGAAAGGCATGCGAACGTAGCTGTGAGGCGGACCCTCGCAACGTCCTACGCGCGAAGGCCAGAAACGCGCCTGAGACGCGACTCGGTTGAGCCCTGGGTAGTCGATGCAGACGCGCAGCCCGCCATCCTCGCCTGGATGAGGAGCTACGCCGGGCAAGCGGCGATTGCCGCGCATGACTCTCGATTCCTGCAGCTCCTGAGTGACCTTGGGGATGAATTCCTGAGGGTTGGGCCCTCCTTGCCTCATGCCTTCCTGAGGGAAACGTGCCGCGAAGCACGCCTCCAAGTGGTGCCCGAGCGCCTCCCTCGTGATCTTGGCAAAGTCAGAGGCCCTCCAGGAGAGAGCCTCCGGGCCTTGCCTGAGGAAGGCGCCGGGCGCGCCTTCCTATGCGATGGAGGGAAGCGCCCCTTGCACGGGCGCGGATCCTGACGCGGTGCCTCCAGAGATGCCTACCTCCTGAGGCCTTGAGCTGAGCGATGTCTTCTTTTTCTTAGGAACTGCCTCGGGAGGTTTCTCATTCTTGCTGTATGGGTCCTCAACTGATGCGGCTTGGAAGGCCCGCTCGAGAGAGCACACCGCATCCCTTTCTTCGCAGGGGACTGTGATGACTCCGCCGCTCCCCGGCATCTTGAGGACATTGTAACCATGGTGAGTTACTGCCATGAACTTGGCCAGGGCCGGATACCCGAGGATGGCATTGTATGGCAGGCGAATGTGGGTAACGTCGAAGTCAATGAGCTCGATACGGTAGTTCTTGCGCTGTCCAAAGGTGACAGGGAGGCGGACCTGCCCTATCGGGGTGGTGGAGCCGTCAGTGACTCCTGAGAAGGGCTTGGTTGGCTGAAGTTGATCATGTGGCAGTTGGAGATTGTTGAATGTCTCGACGGACAGGACGTTGAGTCCTCCGCCTCTTGCTCCTCCTCGGTCGTAGCCCCAATCGTTGCGCTAGGGGCGTCGACCGATACGTCCTTCTCGCACAGCCCTGAGCTCTTGGCATTCGTTGGTATTGTGGGTGTGAAGGTCGTGGTACACGCAGTACCGGCTGCCTTTGGACGACTCCGGCCGGTCCCTTCCGCGCTTCGTGTCTGGCTCTGCTGCGAGCACGGCTGCTCCTTTGCGCTTCACATCCTTGGCCTTGGCTTTCTTCTCTTCAGGGTCAGCAGCTGGGAGCTCGAGAAGGGAGAGGCGCCCCTCCTCAGCCCTTGCGCACTTGGTCGCCAGGGTGAACAGCTCTAGAGATGTACACAGATCCTCGTGGATTGCCAGCTCCTCCTTCATCTTGACGTCGCGGACGCCATCAGAGAATGCTGAGATGATGGCCTCCTCAGTCACCTTGGGAATCTTGAGGCGAGCGCTGTTGAAGCGCTGGATGTACTTCTGCAAGGTCTCTCCTGGTTGCTACTTGATGCGGCGCAGGTCACCCACGACTGGAGGACGACCGCGAGTACCCTAGAAGTTGGCGATGAAGCGGGTGCACATCTTGTCCCAAGAGGAGATCGTGCCAGGAGGCAGGTTCAGGAGCCAGGTGCAGGCACCATCTTTCAGCGCCATGGGGAGCCAATTCTCCATGACCTTCTCGTATCCGTTGGCCACTTCGATGCCCAGCTCGTAGAGCTGCAGGAACTCTGCAGGGTCGGCAGTGCCATCATAGCAGGGAGGCAGGTCCGGTTTGAACTTGCCCGGCCAGGTGACACTGCGTAGCTCGGTGGTGAAGGCGCGGCAACCTGCCTTGGTCACCGGAGCCCCTTCCTGGCACAGGGCTTGCTCTTGGTGGTTCCCGCGCGCCGCTGCCAGGGGCAGCGCGGGGTCTGGACGTGCCGGCGCAGGGATGCGGTGTTGACGCTCTGGAGCAGGCAGCACGCGAGCGCCTTCTTGGGGCCGAGGGATTTCTTGGCAGCTCCTTTCTTGCTGCACAGGCACCGGACATGGAGGGTCGCGTCTGGGTACCGCGCGCCTTGGAGCTAGGGCACCTTCTTGGGGAGGAGGTGGCGGAGGTGCTCCCCGAGCAGCGTCGCCCATGCATGACGGAGGGCGAGGCAGCGAGAGGGACAGCGCGGAAGAGCCGCCGCGGCGCTGACGAGCTCGGTGATGCGAGCGAGCCACTCCTCGTAGAGGTTGTCGACGGGGCGGTAGCGCAGGAGCTCGTGCTCCATGAGAAGCGCGGCCCGTGCGTCCATGGGAGCGCGACGAGCATGGGACGACGAACCAGCGGGAGTCAGCGACGGAGTGGCGGTGCGGCCTTCCCACCGCACCGAGGGATGCAGCGACGATGCCTGCTGCTCGTTCCCCGCCCGGCCGGTGGCGGAGTTGGCGGCAGGCGACAGAGAACGACGGGAAGGCCCACCGACGGGAGCTGTCTGGGTGACACGGGCGGCGAGAGCAGCCCGACGCTCGGCACGAGCTCGGCGGGCGTCAGCCATGGATGCGACGAACGATCGAACGCGGGGCGGTGGAAGAAAGATTCCGGCGCACCCCTACCTGGCGCGCCAAATGTCGAATATCGGGTTCCGGCAAAACCCTTAAGGTTCGAACTCTGGGGTGCGCGCGAAGATCTTCCCCCTACCGATCCATGTCCCAACGCCTCGCTGCGAATCTAAGCTACACGATGAACAACACAAGGGACACGAGGTTTATACTGGTTCGGGCCACTGTTGTGGTGTAATACCCTAATCCAGTTTGTGGTGTGGTGGATTGCCTCAGGGGCTGATGATGAACAGTACAGAGGAAGAACAGCCTTGCGAGGGATGTTCTTGAGCTAGTGGGGTGTGTTTGAGCAAGGTTGGATCTCTCTGGATCGTCCCTCGATGGTCTCTGGATCGTCCCTCGATGGTCTCTAGATCGATCCTTCGCTACTGTGGTGGCTAGCTCTATATATAGAGGCCCTGGTCCTCTTCCCAAATATTGAGCGGGAAGGGCGCCAACAACGGCCATTTTGAAGGGGAACATCTAGTACAAGTTATCCTGACTAAAGGTGGTCTTCGACTGCCAAAGGCACTGGGGAGGACGCCGTCTTGGGCTCCACGGTGACCTCCGTCCTGCCGCTCTGCTGGTCTTGGTCTCATTGCACCGAACTGGTAACCTTTGCTTGATGCCTCGGTACTCCGCGCCTGCGCTTGCCCCCTTTGCACCAAAGGGGAAACAAGGACACTGCGACGGCTGGCGCCTGCCTGGCGCCCGCCTGGTCTTGATCGTCATGGCTTGCGTCATGGGCACCTCGCAAGGTACCCCTGCCTTGATCTCTCCGCCTCCTCGCGAGCCTGCCTGGTGAGGCCGCTCCTGAGGAAGCCTTGCATCGTCCGCCCCGCAAGGCTTGGCCCCTCGCGAGGGTCTTGAGCTTGAGTTGATGAATATGGGCCCTACTGGGCCACCCCTTGAGCCACGCCGCAGGCCGCAGGTAGGCAAGTTTGGGGACCCTCGTTCCCAGAACGTCGACACGCATCCACTCGAAGTGTTCGGTGCGTCGAAGAAGGCGATAAAGAGGTAGTGCCTTTTCTCCTAATCGGGAGATAAAGCGGCTTAAGGCGGCCACGCATCCAGTTAATTTCTGGATTTGCTTGAGGTCTGTTGGGGTAGCCAACTGTGACAGAGCTCGGATTTTAGCCGGATTTGCTTCAATTCCTCTATTGGAAACGATAAAGCCCAAGAGCTTTCCGGCGGGTACGCCGAAAACGCATTTTTCCGGATTGAGCTTTATGTCGTATGCTCGGAGATTGTCGAACGTAAGCCTCAAGTCGTTTATTAAAGATTCGACGTGTCTGGTTTTGATGACCACATCGTCTACGTATGCCTCCACTGTTTTGCCGATTTGTGTTTCCAGGCATGTCTGAATCATGCGCTGATAGGTTGCACCGGCGTTTTTGAGCCCGAAAGGCATGGTGTTAAAACAGAAGGGGCCGTATGGCGTGATGAATGCCGTTGCGGCTTCATCGGAGTCCGCCATCTTAATTTGATGGTATCCGGAGTATGCGTCGAGGAAACACAATGAGTCGTGTCCTGCGGTAGCGTCGATGATTTGATCGATGCGGGGGAGGGGGAAGGGATCCTTAGGGCAAGCCTTATTGAGGTCCTTGAAATCGACGCATAGGCGCCAGGATTTGTCCTTCTTTGGTACCATCACCAGGTTTGCTAGCCAGTCCGGATGTTTTATTTCTCTGATGAATCCGGCCTCGAGTAGCTTGGCTAGCTCTTCTCCCATGGCTTGTCGCTTGGGTTCTGATAAGCACCGAAGAGTCTGCTTGACCGGCTTGTATCCCTTTAGTATATTTAGGCTATGCTCGGCTAGCCTGCGTGGGATACCTTGCATGTCTGAAGGATGCCAGGCGAAGATGTCCCAGTTCTCGCGTAAGAACTCTCGTAGTGCGGCGTCTATTGTGGGGTTTAGCTGTGCCCCAATTGATGCTGTTTTTGTAGGGTCCGTTGGGTGGACCTGGAATTTGACTATTTCGTCTGCTGGTTTAAAGGAGGTGGACTTGGGTCGTTTGTCGAGTATCACGTCATCCCTGTCCACTGTGGAGCGCAACGCAGTTAACTCTTTGGCCGCGAGGGCTTCGGATAATACCTCTAGGGCTAGTGCGGCGGTTTTATTTTCGGCGCGGAGTGCTATGTCCGGATCACTAGCTAGAGTGATGATTCCATTGGGCTCAGGCATCTTGAGCTTCATGTACCCATAATGGGGTATAGCTTGGAAGCTTGTGAATGCATCCTGCCCTAAAAGGGCGTGGTATCCACTACTGAACGGGGCCACTTGGAATGTGATTTCTTCGGACCTATAATTCTCCGGCGTGCCGAATACCACATCCAGCGTAATTTTTCCCGCGCATCGTGCCTCCCGACTAGGGATGATTCCTCTGAAGGTCGTGCTGCTTTGCTCAATGCGGCTCTTATCTATTTCCATTTTGTTAAGAGTTTCCTCATAGATGAGGTTTAATCCGCTGCAGCCGTCCATGAGCACTTTAGTAAGCCGGAAACCGTCCACAATTGGACTAAGGACCAAAGCGGCTGGTGCTCAGACTGTTCGGAATTGAGGTTCGTCACTGGCATTGAAGGTTATGGCCGTGTCGTTCCACGGATTTATTGCTGCAACGTGGCAGACTTTGGCGAGGATGTGGAGTGCTCGCTTGCGCCTATTGTTTGAGGCGAAAGTCTCGAAGACTGTCAGTACTATATTGTTATTCTCCGCGGGATGGTGCTCTGCGGTATTGTTGATGAGAAGGTCCTCGCCGCTCTTGGCCACCTGCCGGAGTATCCAACATGCTCTAAGGCTGTGTGTTGGTATGATGCCCGGTGTGCTGTGAGTTTTGCATGGCCTGCTGAGCCATCCCTCCAGTACGGTTCCATGCCCTGTAGGGGGCTTTGACTTCTTTGTAAATTGATTGGGTGACTTGCGAGAGCGCACCCTTTTAGTTCGGATGAGGGGTTTAGTGAGAGCCGGAGGATCCCAGAATTTTGTTTGGGTTTTCCAGGTGCTTTCCATCGCACAGTACTTCTGTACTATGGCCGCCAAGTCGGCGAAGTGTGCTATGTCACGGTGACTTATGACGTTGAGAATTCCCTTGTCCGTGCAATTTTCGCAAAAGAATGAGATTGCGTCTTCCTCGCGACAGTCCTTAACCTTGCTCATTACAAGGAGGAATCTGGCCCAGAAGTGATGTATTGTCTCTTGGGAATCTTGTCTAATGTGGGAAAGATCACTTGTGTCTGGGTGGGTGGGTAGATTTAAGTCCAAATCCCGATCCGATCTGAGACCCAGAGGCAAAGGAGCTCCCGAGCATGGCAGCTCGGACTCCAGGATGTTGCCCAATATCTGTGGCCCGTTGCCCGATTCTAAGTTCAGAGCCTAGGCCCTGTCCTCCCGTAGACGGGTATCCGGCTCGGAGAGCTCGGGAATCCGGACATAGTTCATCCTCAAAATAGAGGAAGAATCGCTGTTTTGTTCCTCCACCACCGCTATCTGATGGGTGACCGGTGGAGAGTTAATCTCCCTTTGGTCGGGTTTAAGCCCGATCCGATCATAGTCCCTAGCGACTCCCAGGGCGGCGATGCGATCCAAGAGCTCGTTCAGGGAGGAGAGGTCCATTGGATCCATCTGCTCGGTGAATTCCGAGCTGACGTGGATGCTGTTCTTGATGACTTGAGAAGTCATCGTCGGCGTGGTGGCCGAGCTGGCGGCCATGACGAAGCCGCCCAGCCGGAGAGTCTGGCCTACGGCCAGGGTTCCTCCAGAGGTGATGTTGTCCTTGACGACAAGGCGAGCCATCAAGCCTTATCGGGACGGCACAGTGGAACTCTCAATGAAAGCACCAATGTTGGTGTCAAAACCGGCGGATCTCAGGTAGGGGGTCCCGAACTGTGCGTCTAAGGCTAATGGTAACAGGAGGCGGGGCACACGATGTTTACCCAGGTTAGGGCCCTCTCGATGGAGGTAATACCCTACTTCCTGCTTGATTGATCTTGATGATATGAGTATTACAAGAGTTGATCTACCACAAGATCGTAGAGGCTAAACCCTAGAAGCTAGCCTATGATTATGATTGTTCCTGTCCTACGGACTAAACCCTCCGGTTTATATAGACCCCGGAGGGGGCTAGGGTTACACAGAGTCGGTTACAGAGAAGGAGATCTACATATACGAATTGCCAAGCTTGCCTTCCACGCAAAGGAGAGTCCCATCCGGACACGGGACGAAGTCTTCAATCTTGTATCTTCATAGTCCAACAGTCCGGCAAAAGTATATAGTCCGGCTGTCCGAGGACCCCTTAATCCCGGACTCCCTCAGCTAGCAAGAGATAGGTTAGGTTTGGGGTCTTCTCAAAATCCATCGATCATCTCCGGGGTCTGGGGTGCTACCACCCTTAGAAGCATGGTTACGGTTCCATCAAAACTCTTATACTCCATCCTTATTGTTGATAGTGTCGATCTCTTCAGATCTTCAGGATAATTTCCTTCTCTGGGCTCTTCCGGTAGTGGCATAACCTTTTTCCTTAATTCTCGTGTCCATTTATCTTGGTAAGGTTATTCCATGACTGGGTCTTCTAAGCTGATTGGTCTGGCGCCAAACTAAACAGCTATCGATATCTCATGGTGGTCAACAATTTATGGTTTCTCCTGCAGGAAATGGGTTTGGGTTGAACCTCACCGTATATCCTATGATTGGCAGCAGCTGCCTTGTACAAAGGAAAATTACTATACCAGTCTAAAGTTCAAACAAGGTTTTGATCGCCGTCTCTCTACTATAGGTGAGTCACTCAGATTTACCATCCCATATAGTAAGGCGAATAATAAGAGTAAGTCGGTATGGTGATCAATCCATCCCGCACCCAAATCATTCCCTTGTATATGGTTTAGCGAATCTTGCATTCTAACACTCGGTCATCCTCACAAGCATTGTAAAATTTCTCTTGTCGACGAACCAAGTTCGGATAAATCCATTGATTCTGCAAGCCAAACAAACATCTATCGTTCCTTCACAACTCTCAGGTTTTGCGTTACTCCTATAAAATCGTCTATCGAATAAACTCGTATCTTCTTCCAGGGTTTTTCCTTCAGCAAGAGTGTGCTTGCTTCTTGGCAGGTCCTGGGGCCTGTGGGTTATGGCCCATCTCATCACTTGCAAACCTTGAAATCATCCTCGGGGCAATCAATCATTATTCCAACATCCAATTTCCTAGCATTCTTAAATCCATCCAATTATACTGTCTCCCTTGCTTCTATTAGTACCAAGCTAAGACGTGATTACTCAGACTCATCATGGAGTTACAATTGCTCCATATTACCAACATCATACCTCCTTTACATCCAATAATTCTTCCTCCCTTCATACTCTTGGGGGTATCCAACATATCGAGATAAAACTCATACTTGTTTAGTCTGAAATCCACTCCGTGGAATATCATTATCCTTTCCAGGAGTCAAATCTCCTCACAGGGTACTACCACCCTTAAAATGCTCCAATCTTCCATAGACCATATTTCTCATATCCTCGAAAATGGTCAAAATCTTTCTTCATAGAGTAACAACTCATAAAAATCCAAATCAGTACCAACGATGATAACTTTATTGATTCTCCAATTACTACAATCTCCTGTATTTCCATTACAGGCGTCAACTCAACACCTCAATAATAAAAATGTTCTCACTACTTCTACTATACTTCTCACAGACACAACTAATTATCACAAGTCTCCTTCTCATTGGGACAATCTCTGGCAAAGTGCCCTACTTCATTACAGCGGAAACATATTACTTCTGACAAGTCTCTTGGTTTCCTTATGACTACATAGCCTCCTTGGGTCCTCGGCTTCCTTTTTGGGCAACTGCTGAAGTAGTGCCCTGACTCCTTGCACCTGAAAAAGGTGATATGACTCAGGTCCTTCCTGGAATCCAATCTATTTCTCTTCCTGGACTTCTCCGTTCCAATCAGGGCTTCTATTTCCTGTGGGTCATACTCTACTTCCTTTGTCGGGAATTTTACTAAATCCCCATTCAGACAATTCTAGGAGATGTGTCCTTCTTCTCCACATGAATAGCAAGACCTGGTGCAAGGTCTAATTGGTTCTTCTTTATGTGTGGCCTCCACCTCTTCTTTCATCACAGGTTCTTCTAAAATTTCCACGAGGGCTCCTTTCATTACTTCTTTATTCTGCTGGATGGTTCTTTGTACCATGGGGTAAATGTGACATTGAGAAGGGTAGTGGGTACTCCCTTCACATAGGAAACAAGTAATCTGCCTAGTTGGGCATTCTTCAGCTGGGTGACTTCCTTCACAATTAGGTCATTCATCCTTGTGTTCTTTATGGTCGTGTCCTATTTCTCCACAAAGCTTGCGTGCACAAGGTTTCTTCATATCCTTTCCATAAGGCTTCAATTTCTGGGACACAAACCAATACTTTGGCAAAGTCAACTTAAATTATTTCCAAGCGGTTACTCCTTGCCATCCATTGATGGTTGGGTACATCCTCCACCAAATACAGCACCTCTTTCAAAACACTGAAGAGCATGCTGGGTCAATTCCTTTCTGACTATAGGGTTATTCCCCATATGATCTTCCAAGTTCTGAATCCATCGGTCCAGAAAATACAAGCTCATCTCCATTCATCCTCTATTGGTCCATGGATTTTGGGGTGGGATAAGAGAGATAGAGAGGGATACACACTATGCAAACAAAAGTTTTGAAAAGACATATTTTTATTTTGTGGCTGTCGGAAAAACATCAAACAAATGACAACTCACAAACGTCGCATCTAACGTAGGTATATAACAGGGGTTTGGTCTTCTAAAGGTCAATAAATATTCAACGTCGCCAAACTCTTCATGTCTACGATGGCTTCTTCCGATCGTACTTGTCCTTCTCAACTTCTTTTGCCAGATCCTCTCTGTTGACGCGAAGTCTCTCGTGGCGTCCTTTAATATTCTGGAGTTGCATTCCAAACTTCTGGGTTTTAACAACCTTGACATGAACCATGATCCTACTGTCCTTCAGTTCCTGACGAATCTCCGGTATCTTGAGGTTTTACCTCCAGCTTGGCTACTTTCATCTTCTAGGTCCTGAGTTCTTTACGAAATGCTTTGTCAGCAAATACGGATTCCTGCAAGTCCATCTTAAAATTCTTGATGTAATACTCCAGATCCTGGTGATACCCCAGCTAAGGTTAAAACTGCATCCTTTGCTAACAGATGCTCCATCAGCCTTCTACCATCCAATCCTTCCATGCATCTGCATGCTTAACTCGGCACGGTGACAATAGCATAAGTGGGTAATAACACCATGGTCAGTCGTGTATCTGCCCATGTTACTGCCATGAGCTTTCATTCCAATAATTGATATCTCCTGTCTTAGGGTTTTCTTGACAAGAACTTTGAGTTCTAATGCTCCATGTTCTGGTCTTCCTTCAATACACCTTGATCTCAGGTATTGACAGCTTCCATAGTCTGCCAAGTTCCATAAGGGTAGCCTTCCTAGGTCATACAAATCTGGGAATTCTTCAGAGCCTTCAAATTCTCCTAGTCTTCGGAGTCTTCAACCGTTGTTGTTTCAATTACTCTAATGCACCATAAAATCCTCTTTGTTCCAAAGTGGTCTTAGTTGTCCAATATCTTGTACTTCTTGGAGTGGTCTCATCGGTCGAATCTTCATTGTCAAAAGGGGAAAAGGGGTATAGTCTCACTAAAAGGGAATATTTGAATAAGCTCAGTAGAGAAGAGAGGTAAAAGATCCTTTTTGAAAGGAAAGTTATAGAGGAAAATCTTTCCTATGGGCTTGCCAGTTCCTAGGGGTCACGTCCTACAGTCAACATGTGCTCTGATACCATCTTGTAGCGACCCGACCTCAGATGGTCAAGTCTCTGTGCTTAAGTGTCATCCCTGGATCGGTATGCTAACACACACAGTACTCGAGGATTTATAACAGAGGTAAATCACATGTATAAAGTACGTAAATAATATTACCTCAATCCAAATAGTGGAAGTAACAACAAGGTTGTGGATTCCCATCAACACCAACGGCAAGGTTGAGTGTAGAAATCGTAACCCTAATGTATCACTTATTCGTCGTAAGAATCCTACAACATGAGACGTTGCAGCCACAAAGGGTCAGTACATTAAATGTACTGGCAAATTCACACCATAGAGCAATGATGAATAATGGCTATCACGACATGCATATTTGGCTGGTGGAGGCTCTATGGTTATAATGTTTTTGTGAAAAGCCAATTTTTCCCTACTGCAAAGGAATAGATTTCATTTAACTACAAAGTTGGTTGAAAATATTGAGAATGGTAAACCCCATCTCAATCCCAACTAAAAGTAATCATTAACAACCCAACAAATTAATTATAGAGTGATGAGATCAATATGATAATTCAAGAACCAGATACTCAAGATGTCCATAACCGGGGACACGGCTAACCATGATTAGTTTGTACACTCTGCAGAGGTTTGCGCACTTTTCCCCACAAGACTCGATCTCCTCCGTTGGATTTCTCGCACTACATTGTGTTTGAGAAACAGATGACCGAGACATAGTCTCAGAAGCATTAGCACCTTACGATGGGTAGACAGTTTTCGGTGTCAAAACTGGCGGATCTCGGGTAGGGGGTCCCGAACTGTGCGTCTAAGGCTAATGGTAATAGGAGGCGGGGGACACGATGTTTACCCAGGTTCGGGCCCTCTCGATGGAGGTAATACCCTACTTCCTGCTTGATTGATCTTGATGATATGAGTATTATAAGAGTTGATCTACCACGAGATCGCAGAGGCTAAACCCTAGAAGCTAGCCTATGATTATGATTGTTCTTCTTCTCTATCGACTAGCCCGGCCTTGGTTTATATAATGCACCAGAGGCCTAGGATAACAAGAGTCCTAGCCGAATATGCCGGTGGGGAGGAGTCCTTGTCTTGATCACCAAGTCTTGTGGAATCTTCCTTGTATGCGGCAGCTGTCCGAACTGGCCCATGAGTATACGGCCACGGGGGTCCTCGGCCCAATCTAACTGATCGGGAGACGACGTGGTGAGTACCCCCTAGTCCAGGACACTGTCAGTAGCCCCCTGAACCGGTCTTCAAGTTGGGGACGCTCCTCGATTCTTCCGAACTGTTCTTCATCTTCGGTCGTCGGTCTTGAAAACTGGTTCAACAAATCTTCTCATCTCCGATCTTGAGGATCGCCGAAGTGCATCCGAAGAGTTTACACATCGGGTATCCGAGGAGCCCCTTTAAGTTCTCGGCCTTTATCAATACCTTGTTATTTTCATGCCACACCTCGGGTTTGAAGTTGTTCCCGGGTGGCAGTGTCCTCTTGCGTCCGAGCTCCAACGCCGGACTGCATTCAAGGTATCTTTTGCAGCCGAGCACCAACGCCGGACTGCTTCCGAGCTCCAACGCTGAAATGTATCCGAGCTCGAACGCCGGACTGTGTCCAACCTCCAACGCCAGCATGCATCCGAGCTCCAACGCCGGAATGTATCCGAGCTTCAACGCCGGACTATATCCGAGGTGTCATAGATCACCTTGTCTCAAAAAAGTTGAAGGAGTTTAGCCAAGCTTAATGTCGGAAATGCCCTCTATGGAACCAGCCACTGGCGCCCGACCTTTATGCCGGACTGCTTGCGAGGTGGTGCACCACCCCGACTACGGGCTGATTTTTTGTAAATATTTTTGATTGGTGCAATTTATTCTCTGCCGAGATAGATATCCAGTATCCCTCAAGGTGTGTGTTGGTCTAAAACCTGAGATGCACCTAAAGGAGGACATAAGACCGCTGATCCCAGTAGCCCCTGAGACTCAGGTTGATTCGCAAAATCGGCCTGAGGATCAAGTCCTAGCTCGGCAGGATACTTCGGGACACAAACAACGGCGTGCTCAGTCCTCGAGACTCAGGTTGGGTGCGGCCGACCAACCTGAGGATCATAATCTCCTCGGAAACTGCATTGTGCTTGAACTTCTCTATATTGAATAGGCAATGCAGTAGCCCCCGAGACACTGGTCGGGTGGCAACACCAGATCAGGAGATCGATGTGCTCCTTTATTAGTAGTAAATGATAAGCGCGAAGCCCATAAGCCCCCCAGCCTTAATGTGGGCACGGGTGGCCGAATTAAGGATCGATATCCAGAGTAAAATCACAAATTATGTGTAATGATTCTATGTATCCAAGTACTTTACATCATTAATGCTCGGATTCGCATTGTAAAAAACTTTATTGACCGGCCATCGGCTTCCACCTCATTGGCCAGCAGCTGAGGAGTGTTTGTCCTACTTTATAAAGCCTTTATGAGGGCAAAGATTTACGGCAAACAAGGCAATCCGGCCATACAGTTTTATTAACAAAGGTACGCGGAGAGATATTTTATATTACTTTTTAACGTAAGAAACATCTTCCAAGAAAATAGTCCCACTATCCGTTCCTTTCTTTGGGTTGTCATGCTAAGCATGATCATGAAACCTCAGCTCCGATCAATGTGGGAGGAAAATATTGACGATTGAGTTCGAGGAAAGTGCCCGAACTCTATGGTATTGATGAACCAAAATTTTTACTTCCGTCGTTGCCGACCAATGCGATCCTTTAAGATTGCTAGCTTTCGGCTTCATCCTGTCTGAGGTACTAACGCGGATGACCCGGTAGTAACAATCACAGAGGTGCTCCCTTTACCGCCTAGCCGAACAATCGGGAATGTAGGGGTAAGCACAGGAGCCAGGCAACCCAGCTTGGCCAAAATCTTAAGTCAAATTGATGCATATTTATGGCTTTATATAACGATAATTACGGAAGGCATCACTTGTATAATGAATACAAATGTTGATGATATATACTTATTTTGACTCCATTGCGATCGTTTATCAGTTGAAAGTGGCCCATCATCGGCTTCTACCCCTTTGTAGATACTACGCAGGGTGTTTCCGCAATAACAAGACAACCCTCAGCCAACGTCTCGGTGCCCGGAGGTGGTTGTGTTAGCGGAAACGAGGCAATCAGGTGTCTTGGCTTTATAACTTTAACTTAGTCATAGGAGCTTTAAACTGGGGAAGCTAGCTACGAGCCCCCGGTCAGTGTTCGGCGACAGCAGAGGTCAAGCCGTAAACACTTCGGCCAATGTTATGAACGGATTATCATTTAACACGGTCATCGGATCGCTGACCAGTTTGCGCTTATTGTGATAGTCAGTTTTCGGCTTTCTCCACTGAGGTGCTTAACCATGCGAGCTGGAAGCACAATCGCAGTGGTTCTCCCATTGCACACCTAGCCGAACAAAGCGGAACATATGAGGCAAGCACAGGAGCGGGGCAACCCAACTATTGACCGAAGACACAATTCGAAACCGATGCATATATAGCAACATCCGAGAATGTTTTTGCCGAATCTCTAAAGGTGTCCGACGTTGCACTGTGAGACTTATGCGAAAAACACACAAATAGTTTAAAAGTGCCAAAAGCTTGGAAAACCAAAAAAACATCAGTAAAAGTATGACGTCCGAACAAGATCAAGTGTTCGGTGCCAATCCGAGAATTGGAAAAAATTGTGCTTCTGTCGTGCTTTAACATGACACATCCGATCTCAAGACTTTGAGTCAAAAAAGGAGCGGTAGAGAAAGACTTTGCAGCGACCAAGAAGAAAACACATTTACTATAAAACAGCTCATATAAATTTAAGAGCCCCCAAGTGACTTGGGCAAAAGAATTTTATGTATACTGATTGTATGTACCGAAGTACTTATATCATATTTGTGTTCACCCGAACTTTAAACGCGTCTTAACCGACCGTCGGCTTCTCCCTCTTCGGCTAAAGGCCGAAAAGTGTTATGTACTCCACCTGTCGAGAATATCGACGGTGTTTCCGATAACCAGGCAATCAGGCCATAAGGCTGTAACAGACAAAGCACGCTCAGGGAACTTATGCTATATTACTAGCAAAGTGTAAGAAGCATCTTCGAAGAAAATAGTACCCCCACCGGTACCTTTCTTCGGTTGCTCATTATTACTATGAGACTTGTGCAATAGATTTTTTGTACTCATGAGTTCCGTTGTGTGCCGACCATTATGGAAAACAGTAAGAGCGCTAGCTTTCGGCTTCACCCAGTCTGAGGTCCGACTCGGATGACCCGATCGTGACAATCGCAAAGGTGCTCCCTTTACTCCCTAGCCGAACAATCGGGAACGTAGGGGTAAACACAGGAGCAAAGCAACCCAGCTTGCAAATCGCTTAGGTCAATATGGTGCATATTGTGGCGTAATACACGAACAAGGAACGAAGCCGTACAAGTATAATCATATGCAAGAGGAAAAGCTCCATCAAGGGAGCCCCAAATAAACGGGGTATTTGAATATGTGCGTCACAAACAAAGTTTTGACCAGGAACTTTGTCACAACCAACTTTGTGCCCAAAAGTATAATGCTTGGTCGAACCAAACAAAATTTAAAACTGAAAGGTTTTGAGCATGAAAGCAACTTAGCTGGTTAATGTGCTCGGTGTTGATAACGCGATTCGGGCTTGTGGCGGGACGAAGATGCCCATTGATCTGTGACAGATACGACAAGGTTTGCAGTCCTCGGCATGGCCGAGGTCCCAGCCCCCAGGCCCGAGGTGTCCGAGCAAGGAGTTCAGCACTCCGGAGTAGTGACCACGTAACGCAGTCAAAATCGATTACCTGCACACATAAAACAGTGCAGTCGAGGAAATAATAATAATATATGTATAATTCTTGCATAATTTCTTTATGCAAAAATAATTTATTTAAAGAGATGTGGCCTGGGGCTGAAGCCAATGTCGATGCAGGGCATCAGCGTGACGCAGTGAAGGCGTGACAAAGCCTGAATTTGCAGGGCGGTCCGGGCTCCGGGCGCGGCGTTTGCCGAACTATGTACGAAAACTGACCGAACCACCACGCGACCGTTTTTAATGTGGCCGCCATTTCATAGACCTGTGTACAGATGATGGAACAAACCAGAGTAATAATTCCTTCAGAAAAATAAACCCAACAAACAAAAATTGTTAGGATTAATAGCACCTGGTTTATTTGTTGTAGCATTCCGAAGAAAGGCGACTCCCAAAATTGGGAATCGATCCGCACACCCATTGCCTGGTGGGTGATAAAGAGACGGCATGGCGAAGCTGGCAAAGGTTGGCTTGCCGAGGCAAAGCCCTCGGTCCAGCTAACTTGACGAAGCTGATCGGCTGGTGACGCCAAAGTCACCAGAGTATGTTGATGAAGAAATAGCCAAGCCCCCGGTCTAGCCGAGGTGACGGAGCAGGCCGGTGAGGAGTTGTTGCAGCTGCCATGTCAGCCGAGGTGTTGAGGTAGTTCGGCGTGATGGACATCGGCTCGAAGAAGCAACAGTGCGGCCATGCCGACCCAGGTCGTAACTTGTGACGCAGCCAATGCTGGTTTGATGAAGTGACCATGCGGCGATGCCGGTGTGCCCGCTCCGTGTAATCCGTGGGGCGGCGATGTTGGTGATGATTTATCGTTGGCGATTCTGAACTCTTATTCGGCTCGCTGAGGTGAGGATCCGAAGAAGCTGAGCTCGGCTCAAAAGGCGATGACATGTCTAGCGCAGGCCGGCAGCCGTGGAGCTATATTGCCGGGCTAGTTTGACACCAGTGTGATGGCGAAGATTACCTCAGAGGAGGCTTCAAAATTTATGGGCATGTGTTTAAGAACAACGCACAATACTTTAGAAGAAAACTCCTTTAAAAAGGTTGTTCAATATCACATTTATAAAGAAACATGAATTCGGGTCGGATCTGTATTCGCGCAGAAAACAGATCTGAAAAGTGATGCACTAATCGGAAGGTTCCCGGAGTTTGGATGGTCGGATCGAGCTGAAATTTTGAGGGTGGTAGATATGGGAATTCCGCAGCAAATGAACGGTTGGATCTTCCAAAGTACCTCCGTGATGGGCTCTGGAGACCACACCCTAAACTCGTCCAGATTCCCGTCCAGGTTTGACAGGGCTCCGGTATATCGTAGATTGCCAGAGATTCCTCCATCGGAACTCGACGAAATTTTTCAGGGTTGTTGTAGACTCAATTCCGCACAATTCCACCGAAGCGATCATTAAAACGACACTCGAGGAGGCGGTGGCGGTGGATACAAGTTTGCTGTCCAGAAAAACAGCACGGTCGCCCGAGGGCAATGTCGATGTTGAGCCCCCGAGCTCCATGGATGATTCCTCCATGATCTTGATAGAAATCGGAGTTGCTGTTGTTGAAGGCCCTCGTCCGATCATGACGATCGGAGGCAGGGCATAGTCCTCGGTCAAGCCAAGGTGACCAGTCGAGCCGGTGACGAAGATGTCGACGTCGCAGTTAATCTGCAGATGAGCCATTGATCCTTTTGCCGATCACATAGTGGAACTCTCAATGAAAGCACCAATGTCGGTGTCAAAACCGGCGGATCTCGGGTAGGGGGTCCCGAACTGTGGGTCTAAGGCTAATGGTAACAGGAGGCGGGGGACACGATGTTTACCAAGGTTCGGACCCTCTCGATGGAGGTAATACCCTACTTCCTGCTTGATTGATCTTGATGATATGAATATTACAAGAGTTGATCTACCATGAGATCACAGAGGCTAAACCCTAGAAGCTAGCCTATGATTATGATTGTTCTTCTTCTCTATCGACTAGCCCGGCCTCGGTTTATATAATGCACCAGAGGCCTAGGATAACAAGAGTCCTAGCCGAATACGCCGGTGGGGAGGAGTCCTTCTCTTGATCACCAAGTCTTGTGGAATCTTCCTTGTATGCGGCAGCTGTCCGAACTGGCCCATGAGTATACGGCCATGGGGGTCCTCGGCCCAATCTAACTGATCGGGAGACGACGTGGTGAGTACCCCCTAGTCCAGGATGTTAGGGAACGTAGCAGAAATTCAGAATTTTCTACGCATCACCAAGATCAATCTATGGAGTTTACTAGCAACGAGAGGGAAGGAGTGCATCTACATACCCTTGTAGATCGCGAGCGGAAGCGTTCAAGAGAACGAGGTTGATGGAGTCGTACTCGTCGTGATCCAAATCACCGATGATCCTAGCGCCGAACGGACGGCACCTCCGCGTTCAACACACGTACGGAGCAGCGACGTCTCCTCCTTCTTGATCCAGCAAGGGGGGAGGAGAGGTTGATGGAGATCCAGCAGCACGACGGCGTGGTGGTGGAAGTAGCGGGATCCCGGCAGGGCTTCGCCAAGCGCAAGCGGGGAGGAAGAGGTGTCACGGGAGGGAGAGGGAGGCGCCAGGGCTTAGGATTGCTGCTGCCCTCCCTCCCCCCACTATATATAGGGCCAAGGGAGGGGGGGCGCAGCCTTGGCCCTTCCTCCAAGGAAGGGTGCGGCCAGGGAGGAGTCCATCCTCCCCAAGGCACCTCGGAGGTGCCTTCCCCCTTTAGGACTCTCCTTTTATCTTATCTCTTGGCGCATGGGCCTCTTGGGGCTGGTTCCCTTGGCCCATATAGGCCAAGGCGCACCCCCACAGCCCATGTGGCCCCCCGGGGCTGGTGGACCCCTTGGTGGACCCCCAGACCCCTTTTGGCACTCCCGGTACAATACCGATAATGCGCGAAACTTTTCCGGCGACCAAAATAAGACTTCCCATATATAAATCTTTACCTTCGGACCATTCCGGAACTCCTCGTGACTCCCGGGATCTCATCCGGGACTTCGAACAACTTTCGGATTTCCGCATACTAATATCTCTACAACCCTAGCATCACCGAACCTTAAGTGTGTAGACCCTACGGGTTCGGAGGCACGCAGACATGACCGAGACGACTCTCCGGTCAATAACCAACAGCGGGATCTGGATACCCATGTTGGCTCCCACATGCTCCTCGATGATCTCATCGGATGAACCACGATGTCGAGGATTCAATCAATCCCGTATACAATTCCCTTTGTCTATCGGTATGTTACTTGCCCGAGATTCTATCGTCGGTATCCCGATACCTTGTTCAATCTCGTTACCGGCAAGTCTCTTTACTCGTTCCGTAACACATCATCCCGTGATCAACTCCTTGGTCACATGTGCACATTATGATGATGTCCTACCGAGTGGGCCCAGAGATACCTCTCCGTTTACACGGAGTGACAAATCCCTGTCTCGATTCGTGCCAACCCAACAGACACTTTCGGAGATACCTGTAGTGCACCTTTCTAGCCACCCAGTTACGTTGTGATGTTTGGTACACCCAAAGCATTCCTACGGTATCCAGGAGTTGCACAATCTCATGGTCTAAGGAAATGATACTTGACATTAGAAAAGCTCTTAGCAAACGAACTACACGATCTTGTGCTAGGCTTAGGATTGGGTCTTGTCCATCACATCATTCTCCTAATGATGTGATCCCGTTATCAACGACATCCAATGTCCATGGTTAGGAAACCGTAACCATCTATTGATCAACGAGCTAGTCAACTAGAGGCTTACTAGGGACATGGTGTTGTCTATGTATCCACACATGTATCTGAGTTTCCTATCAATACAATTCTAGCATGGATAATAAACTATTATCATGAACAAGGAAATATAATAATAACCAATTTATTATTGCCTCTAGGGCATATTTCCAACAGTCTCCCACTTGCACTAGAGTCAATAATCTAGTCCACATCACCATGTGATTAACACTCATAGGTCACATCACCATGTGACCAACATCTAAAGAGTTTACTAGAGTCAACAATCTAGTTCACATCACTATGTGATTAACACTCAATGAGTTCTGGTTTGATCATGTTATGCTTGTGAGAGAGGTTATTAGTCAACGGGTCTGAACCTTTCAGATCCGTGTGTGCTTTACGAATATCTATGTCATCTTGTGGATGCTACCACGTGCTACTTGGAGCCATTTCAAATAATTGCTCTACTATACGAATCCGGTTTACTACTCAGAGTCATCCGGATTAGTGTCAAATTTCGCATCGACGTAACCCTTTACGACGAACTCCTTTTCACCTCCATAATCGAGAAAATTCCTTAGTCCACTAGATACTAAGGATAAATTCGACCGCTGTCATGTGATCCATTCCCGGATCACTATTGTACCCCTTGACCAACTCATGGAAAGGCACACTACATGTGCGGTACACAACATAGCATGATGTAGAGCCTACGTCTAAAGCATAGGGGACGACCTTCGTCCTTTCTCTCTCTTCTGCTGTGGTCAGGTCTTGAGTCTTACTCAATACTCACACCTTGTAACACAGCCAAGAACTCCTTCTTTGCTGATCTATTTTGAACTCTTTCAAAATCATATCAAGGTGTGTGTTCTTTGAAAGTATCATCAGGCGTCTTGATCTATCTCTATAGATCTTGATGCCCAATATGTAAGCAACTTTATCCAGGTCTTCCTTTGAAAAACTCCTTTCAAACAACCCTTTATGCTTTCCAGAAATTTTACATCATTTCGGATCAACAATATGTCATTCACATATACTTATCAGAAATGTTGTAGCGCTCCCACTCACTTTATTGTAATTACAAGTTTCTAACAAACTTTGTATAAACCCAAAAACTTTGATCACTCCATCAAAGCGTATATTCTGACTCCGAGATGCTTGCTCTAATCCATGGAAGGATCGTTGGAGCTAGCATACCTTTTAGCATCCTTAGGATCGACAAACCTTTCTGATTGTATCACATACAACCTTTCCTTATGAAAACTGGTAAGGAAACTTGTTTTGACATCCATCTGCCAGATTTCATAAATGCAGCTAATGCTAACATGATTCCGACGGACTTAAGCATCGCTACGGATGAGAAAATCTCATCGTAGTCAACTCCTTGAACTTGTGAAAATACTCTTTGCCACAAGTCGAGCTTCATAGACGGTAACATTACCGTCCATGTCCGTCTTCTTCTTAAAGATCCATTTATCTCGGATTTCATGGCTTCGAGCCATTCGTCGGAATATGGGCCCACCATCGCTTCTCCATAGCTCGTAGGTTCATCGTTGTCCAACAACATGATTTCCAAGACAGGATTAAGCATTACTCTGAAGTAGTACGCATCCTCGTCGTCCTACGAGGTTTGGTAGTGACTTGATCCGAAGTTTCATGATCACTATCATAAGCTTCCACTTCAATTGATGTAGGTGCCACAGGAACAACTTCCAGTGCCCTGCTACACACTAGTTGAAGTGACGGTTCAATAACCCTATCAAGTCTCCACCATCCTCCCACTCAATTCTTTCGAGAGAAACTTTTCCTCGAGAAAGGACTCGCTTCTAGAAGCAATTACTTTTGCTTCCAGATCTGAAATAGGAGGTATACCCAACTGTTTTTGGGTATTCTATGAAGATGCATTTATCCGCTTTGGGTTCGAGCTTATCAGCCTGAAACTTTTTCACATAAGCGTCGCAGCCCCAAACTTTTAAGAAACGACAACTTAGGTTTCTCTAAACGGTGTCGTCTCAACGGAATTGCGTGGTGCCCCTTTTAAAGTGAATGCGGTTATCTCTAATGCCTAACCCATAAACGATAGTGGTAATTCGATAAGAGACATCATGGTATGCACCATATCCAATAGGGTGCAGTTATGATGTTCGGACACACCATCACACTATGGTGTTCCAGGCGGTATTAATTGTGAAACACTTTCCACAATGTCTTAATTGTGTGCCCAACTCGTAACTCAGTTACTCATCTCTATGATCAGATCACAGACATTTTATCCTCTTGTCACGGCGATCTTCAACTTCACTCTGAAATTACTTGAACCTTTCAATAATTCAGACTTGTGTTTCATCAAGTAAATACACTCAGCATCTACTCAAATCATCTGTGAAGTAAGAACATAACGATATCCACTGCATGCCTCAGCACTCATTGGACTGCATACATCAAAATGTATTACTTCCAATAAGTTGCTCTCTTGTTCCATCTTACTTAAAACGAGGACTTTCAGTCATCTTGCCCATGTGGTATGATTTGCATGTCTCAAGTGATTCAAAATCAAGTGAGTCCAAACGATCCATCTGCATGGAGTTTATTCATGCATATATACCAATAGACATGGTTCGCATGTCTCAATCTTTTCAAAAAACGAGTGAGTCCAAAGATCCATCTACATGGAGCTTCTTCATGCATTCTATACCAATATGACTCAAATGGCAGTGCCACAAGTATGTGGAACTATCATTACTATTTTATATCTTTTGGCATGAACATGTGTGTCACTATGATCGAGATTCATTTTAGGTGCAAGACCATTGAAGGTATTATTCAAATAAACAGAGCAACCATTATTCTCCTTAAATGAACAACCGTATTGCGATAAACATAATCCAATCATGCTTAACGCAAACACCAAATCTCGATGGTAGAGGGAGCATGCGATGCTTGATCACATCAACCTTGGAAACACTTCCAACACATATCGTCATCTCACCTTTAGCTAGTCCCCGTTTATTCCGCAGCTTTTATTTCGAGTTACTAACACTTAGCAACCGAACCGGTATCTAATACCCTGGTGCTACTAGGAGTACTAGTAAAGTACACATTCATATAACGTATATCCAATATACTTCTGTCGACCTTGCCCGCCTTCTCATCTACCAAGTATCTAGGGTAGCACTGCTTCAGTGACCGTTCCCCTTATTACAGAAGCACTTAGTCTCGGGTTTGGGTTCAACCTTGGGATTCTTCACTAGAGCAGCAAACGATTTGCTGTTTCATGAAGTATCCCTTTTGCCCTTGCCCTTCTAGAAACTAGTGGTTTTACTAACCATCAACAATTGATGCTCCTTCTTGATTTCTACTTTCGCGGTGTCAAACATCGCGAATAGCTCAAGGATCATCATCTATCCTTGATATGTTATAGTTCATCACGAAGCTCTACTAGCTTGGTGGCAGTGACTATGGAGAACCATCACTATCTCATCTGGAAGATTAACTCCCACTCGATTCAAGTGATTGTAGTACTCAGACAATCTGAGCACATGCTCAACGGTTGAGCCTTTCTCCCTTAGTTTGCAGGCTTAAGAAACTTGTCAGAGGTCTCATATCTCTTGACGTGGGCACTAGTCTGAAATCCCAATTTCAGTCTTCGGAACATCTCACATGTTCTGCAACGTTTCGAAAACGTCTTTAGTGCCACAATTCTAAACCGTTAGCATTACACACTGAACTATCACGTAGTCATCAAAACGTATATGTCAGATGTTTCGCAACATCTACAGACGACGCTGAGGTTCAGCACACCGAGCGGTGCATTAAGGACATAAGCCTTCTATGCAGCAATGAGGACAATCCTCAGTTTACGGACCCAGTCCGCATAATTGCTAATACCAACTTTCAACTAAATTTTCTCTAGGAACGTATCTTAAACAGTAGAACTAAAGCGTATGACATAATTTGCATAGACCTTTTGACTATGTTCATGATAATTAAGTTCATCTGATTAATGAACTCCCACTCAGATAGACATCCCTCTAGTCATCTAAGTGATACATGATCAGAGTCAAACTAGGCCGTGTCCGATCATCACGTGAGACGGACTAGTCATCATCGGTGAACATCTCCATGTTGATCGTATCTGCTATACGACTCATGTTCGACCTTTCGGTCTCTTGTGTTCCGAGGCCATGTCTGTACATGCTAGGCTCGTCAAGTCAACCTAAGTGTTTTGCATGTGTTCCGAGGCCATGTCTGTACATGCTAGGCTCGTCAACACCCGTTGTATTCGAACGTTAGAATCTATCACACCCGATCATCACGTGGTGCTTCGAAACAACGAACCTTCGCAACGGTGCACAGTTAGGGGGTACACGTCTCTTTAAATTTTAGTGAGGGATCATCTTACTTACTACCGTCGTTCTAAGCAAATAAGATGCATAACATGATAAACATCACATGCAATCAAATAGTGACATGATATGGCCAATATCGTTATGCTCCTTTGATCTCCATCTTCGGGGCACCATGATCATCTTTGTCACCGGCATGACACCATGATCTCCATCTTCGGGGCACCATGATCATCTTTGTCACCGGCATGACACCATGATCTCCATCATCATGATCTCCATCATTGTGTCTTTATGAAGTTGTGACGCCAATGATTACTTCTACTTCTATGGCTAACGCGCTTAGCAATAAAGTAAAGTAATTTACATGGCGTTATTCAATGACACGCAGGTCATGCAAAAAATAAAGACAACTCCTATGGCTCCTGCCGGTTGTCATACTCATCGACATGCAAGTCGTGATCCCTATTACAAGAATATGATCAATCTCATACATCACATATATCATTCATCATATCTTCTGGCCATATCACATCACATAGCACATGCTGCAAAAACAAGTTAGACGTCCTCTAATTGTTGTTGCAAGTTTTTACGTGGCTTGTATAGGTTTCTAGCAAGAACGGTTCTTACCTACGTAAGACCACAACGTGATATGCCAATTTCTATTTACCCTTCATAAGGACCCTTTTCATCGAATCCGTTCCGACTAAAGTGGGAGAGACAGACACCCGCTAGCCACCTTATGCATCTAGTGCATGTCAGTCGGTGGAACCTGTCTCACGTAAGCGTACGTGTAAGGTCGGTCCGGGCCGCTTCATCCCACAATGCCGCCGAAACAAGATAAGACTAGTAGCGGCAAGAAGAATTGACAACATCGACGCCCACAACTACTTTGTGTTCTACTCGTGCATAGAAACTACGCATAGACCTAGCTTATGATGCCACTGTTAGGGAACGTAGCAGAAATTCAAAATTTTCTACGCATCACCAAGATCATTCTATGGAGTTTACTAGCAACGAGAGGGAAGGAGTGCATCTACATACCCTTGTAGATCGCGAGCGGAAGCGTTCAAGAGAACGAGGTTGATGGAGTCGTACTCGTCGTGATCCAAATCACCGATGATCCTAGCGCCGAACGGACGGCACCTCCGCGTTCAACACACGTACGGAGCAGCGACGTCTCCTCCTTCTTGATCCAGCAAGGGGGGAGGAGAGGTTGATGGAGATCCAGCAGCACGACGGCGTGGTGGTGGAAGTAGCGGGATCCCGGCAGGGCTTCGCCAAGCGCAAGCGGGGAGGAAGAGGTGTCACGGGAGGGAGAGGGAGGCGCCAGGGCTTAGGATTGCTGCTGCCCTCCCTCCCCCCACTATATATAGGGCCAAGGGAGAGGGGGGCGCAGCCCTGGCCCTTCCTCCAAGGAAGGGTGCGGCCAGGGAGGAGTCCATCCTCCCCAAGGCACCTCGGAGGTGCCTTCCCCCTTTAGGACTCTCCTTTTATCTTATCTCTTGGCGCATGGGCTGATTGGGGCTGGTTCCCTTGGCCCATATAGGCCAAGGCGCACCCCCACAGCCCATGTGGCCCCCCCGGGGCTGGTGGACCCCTTGGTGGACCCCCGGACCCCTTTCGGCACTCCCGGTAAAATACCGATAATGCGCGAAACTTTTCCGGCGACCAAAATAAGACTTCCCATATATAAATCTTTACCTCCGGACCATTCCGGAACTCCTCTTGACGTCCGGATCTCATCCGGGACTCCGAACAACTTTCGGATTTCCGCATACTAATATCTCTACAACCCTAGCGTCACCGAACCTTAAGTGTGTAGACCTTACGGGTTCGGAAGACACGCAGACATGACCGAGACGACTCTCCGGTCAATAACCAACAGCGGGATCTAGATACCCATGTTGGCTCCCACATGCTCCTCGATGATCTCATCGGATGAACCACGATGTCGAGGATTCAATCAATCCCGTATACAATTCCCTTTGTCTATCGGTATGTTACTTGCCCGAGATTCGATCGTCGGTATCCCGATACCTTGTTCAATCTCGTTACCGGCAAGTCTCTTTACTCGTTCCGTAACACATCATCCCGTGATCAACTCCTTGGTCACATTGTGCACATTATGATGATGTCCTACCGAGTGGGCCCAGAGATACCTCTCCGTTTACACGGAGTGACAAATCCCTGTCTCGATTCGTGCCAACCCAACAGACACTTTCGGAGATACCTGTAGTGCACCTTTATAGCCACCCAGTTACGTTGTGACGTTTGGTACACCCAAAGCATTCCTACGGTATCCGGGAGTTGCACAATCTCATGGTCTAAGGAAATGATACTTGACATTAGAAAAGCTCTTAGCAAACGAACTACACGATCTTGTGCTAGGCTTAGGATTGGGTCTTGTCCATCACATCATTCTCCTAATGACGTGATCCCGTTATCAACGACATCCAATGTCCATGGTTAGGAAACCGTAACCATCTATTGATCAACGAGCTAGTCAACTAGAGGCTTACTAGGGACATGGTGTTGTCTATGTATCCACACATGTATCTGAGTTTCCTATCAATACAATTCTAGCATGGATAATAAACGATTATCATGAACAAGGAAATATAATAATAACCAATTTATTATTGCCTCTAGGGCATATTTCCAACACAGGACACCATCAACAGTACCACCTACATCCCCTACATCTGCTAGTCTACCACTGTAAGAGTTCACACGACTTAATCAACTATGCTAGAGCCCATAATAGCTTGTGGCTGCACACGGAAGTTTCTAGCATGAATAATCTTATGATCCCTTTGAGCCTGGGTGGCGGTCCATAGGAAAATCACACGGTACCCCGGGATTTCCAAAAAATACAGGCAACACTGGGTTCCCCAGGTGCCTTAATCCACCCAGATGTGTATTTAAGTAGCCACCTTAAGTTGAACCATTAATTAACAATCTCACATCTGTCATGAATTCACTCGAACCCAATCCACGTCTACTAGCATAGCATAGCATGATAGGCATCGTAGAAGTAACTCCCAAAGGTTTGATAATAAACAGGTAATAGGTTCTACCTCATCAACTACTTCCGAAACCCACAAGTTAAGAGATCCTACTCATGCAATGTTTGAGGGTTGAAACCAATGCATAAAAACTGGGTAATGAAAAGTATGATCAAAGTGTGAACTTGCCTCGTACTGTTGATGAAGATGATTCGCACTCATAACTCCTGATAGTTCTACTCGTCATACTCCGGTCAATCTATCGTGAGCAAGCAATAGTAACCACACATAAGCAATCACTCAAAAGATCGGAAAGAACGAAGAAGACAATTCGGAAGACTTCAAAACCAAGTAAATAACTCTTGCATCAGAAAACAATCTCTAACAGCACCAAAATTAAGTGAATTTTGCCTTATCAGAAAGTTTAGGTCAAGAGCTTCGATTTGCAAAAAGAATCAACTAAATCGGAGTTATAAAACTCAAGTTACGAACAAAAGAAGTTCAAACACAAATCTGATCTAATTCAAATTTTAAAATTTCAAAAACATGTTTAAGTTGTTTATCTGGATAGAGGGGATCATAACGAAGAAGTGGGCGTTGGTTTCATCTAATTCCGACTAACGAGCAAGAAGTAGTCATCGTTTTAAGATTAGGGACTAATCTATAAAAACTTTTAATCGCAGACGGGTCCTTGTCAGAAATAAAATAAAAGGAAAAGGCTATTTAACGAACGTTCGCTAACAAACGCTAATAACCAAATTCGTCCGCTGCAAAGACCTAACCAGCGGACGTTCACTAATTAGATCTAATAGAAGAAAGAAAACTAAACCGGGTTTTCTGAAAAGAACCGCAAACAAAACAGATCGGTTTAAGTGGTTTTACCGGTCGGGGCGGTTTACGGCAAAAAACCGGCGGCGGCGGTTAGCGAGTCCGGCGGCGGCGGATCGGCTCCGGCGACTCTGGGGTTGGCGGCGATGGGCGGAGACGTCGGTGAGCGCGTCGCGGGGCGGCGGATCCGGACTACGACGGTGCTGGCGGCGGCGTGCACGGGGCTGCGGCGGCGGAGGTGAGATCCGGCGGCGGCGGTGGTGGTTTGCAGCGCGGGCGGCGGCTTGGCGGCGAGATGCGAGGCGAGGGGAGAGGAGAGACGGGGCCCAGGGCTGCGCCTCGGTATTTAAAGGCGGAGGGGAGGCAGTGGCTTGGGCGAGGGGCGCAAGGCGGACGCGGAGTCCGGCCGGACTCCTGCGGCGGCGCTCCCATGCGGGAGACAAACTCCTGCGGGAGCTCGGGGACGGTGGGGCACTAGGCCGTGGCCTGGCTGGGAGCTGGGCCGGCCCAGTCGGTGGTTGAAAAGAAGTTTTTTTGAACCAACATTTTTCCAAAAAAGAAAAAAATAACAAAATAAATAGGATTATTATATAGGCATATAATATATGACATTTTTTAGAAAAATATTTTCTACAACATGAACATTTTTCTAGCATCAAATAAAATCCTCAATAATTCAAATAAAGCAAAGAGTGCTACTGCTCTAATAAAATCCCATAAAAAGCCTTTTAAAAACACCAAAATTAATTCAAATTTATTTCTCTCCAATTTTCTGATGTAGGGAATCATTTTACCCTAATTTCCAAATATTTTATTTTTGGAGAAAAATAATTTGAATAAAACCCAATTAACTCCCATTTGAAAATAATTTCAAAAGGACTTTAAATTGGATTTCTTTTAAACTTCCAACTCATATTTCATATGTTTTAAAGAAGTCATTTTATCTTCTCTCATGTAAATCATTGAGTTGCTTAAAGTTTCTGAATTTAAAAATATTTCCAAATGGAATTCAAATCTTTTCAAAACCCTTTTCATTTATTTAAATCGAAGAAGTCATGTCATCTTCTCTCTAGGGTTTTGTATTTGAAAAGAATTTGAATTCATGGAGATCATAAAAGCAAAGTGAAAGTTTGGGAAAGTCGTTTTATTCCCTCTCATTCAACTTTCAAAAGTTTCGAATTTCACTCAATTTCACACAAGCAACCACACAACAATCAAACAATCAATCAAAACTATCTATTTGATATTACAGTCCAAATTTTAAAATTTTGGGATGTTACAGGGAGAGAGCCCCCCTCCTTCTTCTTCTTCCTTGGCCTCCCCCCTAGATGGGAGGAGAGTTCCACCTCTGGTCCATGGCCTCCACGGCGGTGGAGGGGCGGGAGCCCCTCCGAGATTTGATCTCCCTCTCTGTTCTCTTCTGTTTCGTGCTCCCAGATCTGGCCGAAAACCGTTTCTTATATTCCCGGAGATCCGTAACTCCGACTGCGCTGAGATTTTAACACGATTTTTTTCCGGATATAAGCTTCCTTGCAATCGAAGTAGAGCTCCAACCGACGTACGAGGTGAGCACAACCCACCATCACGCGCCTGGCACCTGGGGCGCGCTCTGGTGTCTTGTGGGCTGTCTGGGCCTCCGTTTGTGTTGATTCCAAGTCCCAAAAATCACATATGTTCCAAAATAATTCTCCGTAAAATTTTATTGCATTTGGACTTTGTTTGATATGGATTTTTTGTGATACAAAAAACATGCAAAAAACAGGAACTGGCACTGGGCATTGGATCAATAGGTTAGTCCAATAAATCATATAAAAAGTTGCCAAAATATGTGAAAGTTGTATAATATTGGCATGAAACAATCAAAAATTATAGATACGACGGAGACGTATCAGATACTGCTGAGGGTCCTGAGGGTTCCACTTGTTGGTGAGCTCCTATGGCTCCCACTGATAAATGGGCTCCTGATATGGGTTAGGAACTGGTGCTGGCTCAGGTGCTGGGGCTTGTGAAAGACCCCAAAATCTGTAGATGTCCTCTGGCATAATGGAGTACCTGCCTGAACGAATATCGAACAAAGAATGTGCATTCAAGGTAATACTCTCACAAGTACCCTGACTAAATACTAGGTTGTAGAGGAGCCGCTTGTCATCACCTTTCTTAATAAAATCATGTGCTACCATACTAGCATAGTTTAAATATTTAGTGGGTAACAACATCTCCTCCTCATCATCATGTCTAATGGGTATCTCAAAATTTTAGCTAGGTGGGAGGCATAGACACCTCCAAAAATAGTACCCTTCGAGTGGTTCATGTTCAACTATTGAGCAACAATAGCGCCCAAACTAAAAGTTCTCTCAACATATAAAGCATGGTGTGAAATGGCAAGGTCAGGGGCACTGAGGCCTCCACTCTCCTATCGACCAATCAAACATCTCCCGACGACTAATGAATAATAGCGTAAAACAGGAAAATGTAAACTAGCCACTCTCGCCTCTGACACTCCTCTCTCTTCCCCCGCAATAGTGTCAGCAATGAAATCCTCCACATCCCTAGGACGTGGCTCACTGATGCTGCCCTTATAAGCTATTTTGCAAACATCGCAAAAATCATAAAGTGTCATTCACTTAGGCACATCATACAAGCGAAATTCTACCATGGGAGGATCCTTCCTAGAATGAAAGTGAAAATTTGGACGAAGGTATTAGTGAGTAGGAGATATTGATCACACTTATCTTGGACGAAGGCGGTGATGCCGGCATTCACCGCCAAATAATAGAAATCATCATAAATTTCTGCCTCCCTTAAGAATGTATTACTTGGCCACTCACATGGCCGAACCTCCGCAGCGCGAGGAAGGTTGTACTTGGGCTTCTTCTTCTCCTTATTTTCATTTCCCTCGGAGTTGCGGCTCGAAGAACCCCTTAACCACCTCCTCATGGTTTTTATTTTCTCTAAAAATTTGTGAAAATGTTAGTGACTCAAAATAAAAGTGAACAAACTCAACAAAACTAATAGCAACTACTCTCACAAATGTCTAGAGACTATATCATGCAACAGAACTATCTTTGGACCATATAAATTTGACATGCAAGCTCAAGGAGAAGGTCACCACAGCAATTTTTTTTGCAATATATAAAGCACTAGAACAAAAACTAATTGGACCATTGGAGGAGTCACATACCGAAGAACAATCCCCCGAAACAGTTTTGGAAATGGACTTCCGAGCAAGGAGATCGAAAATGGCAGCAAAATAAGCAAGAACACGGGTTTGAGCAATGGTGGGCTTTTTTCTGGAGGAAGACAAAGTGGGTGGGTGCTGGAATAAGTGAGGAGGCCCACAAGCCTACTAGGCGCGCCCAGTGGGGTGGGCGCACCCTGTGGGCTTGTGGCCCACTAGTGTACTCCCCCTGAGTTGCGTTCAGTGCCAAAAATTCGTAAATAATGCAGACAAAATCATACTAAATTTTCAGGGCATTTGAAGAACTTTTATTTTTTGGTCATTTTTTATTGCACGGATAATTCAGAAAACAGATAGATAATAGTATTTTTGCTTTAATAATTCTAAATAACAGAAAGTAAAGAGCGGGTACAAAGAGTTGTGTTTACTAAATTCATCCATCTCATGCCCGTCAAAAGGAATCCATTAACAAGGTTGATCAAGTCTTATTAACAAACTTCTTCCGAATGACATTAAACCGGAGAATCTTCGTATAACACTAGGTTACCTCAACCGGGATATGCATGTTCCCAACAATAAGAATATCATATTTATTTTTGACAGTAGGAAGAGGGTATCCAAAACCTCCAATAGTAATTGTTGAAATTTTTCCAATGGAATTGATACTATTCACTTGAGGTTGTTTCTTCGGAAAGTGTACCATGTGCTCATTACCATTAACATGAAAAGTGTCATTGCCTTTATTGCAATCAATAACAACCCCTACAGTATTCAAAAAGGGTCTACCAAGGATGATCGACATACTGTCGTCCTCGGGTATATCAAGAATAAGAAAGTCCGTTAAGATAGTGACATTTGCAAATTGCAACTACGACAGGCACATCCTCACAAGTACCGATGGGTATAGCAGTTGATTTATAAGCCATTTGAAAGAGATTTTAGTGGGTGTCCACTTATTCAATTCAAGTCTATGATATAAAGAGAAAGGCATAACACTAACACCAGCTCCCAAATCACATAAAGTAGTTTTAACATAGTTTCTTTTAATGGAGCATGGTATAGTTGGTATCCCTGGATCTCCTAGTTTCTTTGGTATTCCACCCTTAAATGTGCAATTATCAAGCATGGTGGAAATTTCAGCTTCCGGTTTCTTTCTTTTATTAGTGACAATATCTTTCATATACTTAGCATAAGGAGATATTTTCAGAATATCAGTCAAACACATACGCAAAAAGACAGGACTAAGCATTTCAACAAAGCGCTCAAAGTCTTCATCATCTTTTTTCTTGGATGGTTTAGGAAGAAATGGCATGGGTTTCTGAACCCATGGTTCTCTTTCTTTACCATGTTTCCTAGCAATGAAGTATCTGTTATCATATCTTTTACTCTTAGGTTGTGGGTTATCAAGATCAACATCAGGTTCTGTCTCCACATCATTATCATTACTAGCTTGAGCATCAACATGAACATCATCATTATCATTATTACTAGGTTCATGTTCATCACCTGATTGTGTCTCAGCATCAGAAATAGAAATATCATTTGGGTTCTCAGGTGTGTCTATAACAGGTTCACTAGAAGCATGCAAGGTCCTATCATCATTCTTTTTATTTTTAGAAGGACTAGGTGCATCAATATTAATTCTCTGAGAGTCTTGTTCTACTCTCTTAGGATGGCCCTCGGGATACAAAGGTTCCTGAGTCATTTTACCACCTCTAGTAATGACTCTAACAACATTATCATTCATCTTATTATTCATTTCTTTTAGCAAATCATTTTGTGCTTCGATGACTTGTTCTACTTGGGTTTTCACCATGGAAGCATGTTTACTAACAAACTTGAGATCATTAACAGTTCTACACATATAGACACTCAAGTGTTCAAGCATGCAGGCATTACGTTTTGATTGTCTACTAACATATGCATTGAAATTTTCTTGTTTAACAATAAAGTTATCAAATTCGTCCAAGCATTGACTAGCAAACTTATTATGAGGAATATCACCTTAATCAAATCTACAGAGAGAATTTACCTCTACTAGTTGTGTCGGGTTATCAAGACCATGTATTTCTTCAATAGGTGGTTAATTCTTAACATCTTCGGCATTAATACCTTTTTCTTTCATAGATTTTTTTGCCTCTTGCATATCTTCAGGACTAAGAAATAGAATACCTCTCTTATTTGGAGTCGGCTTAGGAGGTGGTTTAGGAAGAGTCCAATCGTTATCATTACTCAATATATTATAAATTGTACTTCATCTTGTTCAACAGTTCGTTCCCTGAAAACATAACCAGCACAAGTATCTAGGTGGTCCCTAGAAACATCGGTTAGTCCATTATAAAAGATACCAAGCATTTCATTTTTCTTGAGAGGATGATCAGGCAAAGCATTAAGTAATTGGGAAGCCTCCCCCAAGCTTGTGGGAGACTCTCTTCTTCAATTTGCACAAAGTAAAATATTTCCCGTAAAGCAGCTTGTTTCTTATTGATGTGATCACTGGTGCCGAAACTATTGTTTCGCGTTCAAAAATATTTCAGGCTATTTCATATTCTACACAAAAGGACAGAAACTTAGCCCGCTAGAATTTGATGCAACAAGTATCAGAAAAATGCAAGTTGTTTCTGGAGAAGAAGAATATGACCAAGGTACCAGACGTGCAAACACAGGCGGTCACTGAACATGTGTTTTATATTGGATCTATTTTCATGAAGTTTCCATCAGCAATCGAACCCGAGGAAGAAGCGATCAAGCCGACGTTTAGAACGCCACCATGCAGTTGGTTTTTCATTGGAAAGAATTTCACTCCAAGTTCTTGTGTGACAACGTGAGAGTCAAGTTTTTCTTTTATCCAGTAGTACTAGTTTCGTTGTCTTTTCTTTGAGTCCAGGATCTTACGTGATCAATCTTGCCGGTTAGTTAATTAGATAAGCTTTGTTTAGTTTAAAACAAGAAAAGAGAGATAGAGTCCGGATGGAAGTTAGCTAGCACCTGGGTCGGTTCGACCAGGTATGTGACGCCCATAAAGAGGGCTGGCTACGGCCAATGTACGGGAGGTTATTTTTTAGAGTTAGACAATGTCGTGTATCGACTATTAAGCGGTCCTCTTTGGGCGTCCGTGGTATTAATTTTGTGTGAATTTTCTACATGAAAGTTGCACTTGGCTCGAGGTCCGTTGTTCTTGACGGGTTGCGTGTTGGTTACAACTACTTCGGCGGGAGGTTCCTCGTGAGACGAGGAATTGTCCGCTGGTCGTCGTCACCCCTGCTTCAGGTTACGCGTACTGCTCATGTAATTGGGAGTATTTTTTATCGATGGATCTACAAAGTTATTGCATCGTGAAAGATCGGGCCAAATCAGCGGCACGATCGAGGTCGTGCCTCATCCCTTATGAGCAGGGAAATATTTTTCAAAGAAGAAATATATCAAATCCTGGGGACTACACACACATCCAGGAGCAAGAGAATTAAACCATATCTTAGCATCACCCTTTAATAAGAAAGAAAAAAACTTAACAATATAGCAATAGAGGATTTTTTCCCCATGAGCAAACAGGGTGGCAATACCATTCAGTTTAGTAAGATGTGCCACGATAGTTTCAGATTCATAACCATGGAAAGGATCGGATTCAACCAAAGTAATTAGCTCAGGGTCAACAGAGAATTCATAATCCTTATCAGTAACAAAGATACGTGAAGTAGCAAACTTGGGGTCATTTTGCAATCTAGCATTCAAAGATTTTTCTTTGCACTTGCGTAGTAATTTCTTAAGATCATCTCTATCAATACAAGCAAGAAAGTCCCTAGCTACCTCTCCATCCATAACATAACCTTCAGGTATATCAGGCAATTCATATCTAGGAGAGCTAGGTCTAATGGGTGTTTCAAAGTTTTTTGTTTCAATAATTTCACCAGCTTTAGAACTATCGTCAGTTTCAGCGTTCTCAATATCTTTAGTTCTAGCAAGTTATTCACCAAGAAATTCACCCAGTGGCACAGTATTATCAAGCAAAGTAGTAGTATCATCATAAGGATCATGCATAGTGTTGACGCTCAAAAGTGGCACAATCATAAAGAGTAGCTTTAAGTTATATCAAGACTAATTCAAACTTATGATTGGAGGTCACCTCCAGATGGCTCTCTTTAAGAAGATCGGTATGGATATGAACATGGTATAAAACGGAGATCTTATGCAATAGTTATGACAATTTCAGAAATGCTCATGTTGACACCAGATTAAAGAATGACATGAAGTTCAATTAATATGGCCTTTGATGGAAAATCTTTCTGCATGAAATTTGTGCGTGAGAGATTCGGCCCTCAAGATGGCTTCGAATCGAAAAACGTTCAATAGGAAAGTTGTTCATCTCGTCAAAACGGTCAAATTTTCTTTTGGGCTCATCTTCATCCGAGGTCGTTTGTGGCCTGTGGGACCTAAAAACCGAACTAATGTTCCAGACTTACCTAAATCCGAGTTCGGTTAATTTTGGAAAGATTTGGACGTGATTTGGAGTCCATTTCTTGTACGGAAAGTTCAGCCGCCTCATAAATAGATGAGAGGTGACGGCCGATTGAACAACACACAATCAAACAAACACATCTGCTACTTTTTCGTGTTCATCTATCCCCTACCCTTGTATGTTTCTTCTCGTTCTTCGTCGTTCTTCAGCAATGGGGGGATGCGAATCCACGAGGCTCTAGGGGCGGTCAGGTCAACCTAGGGCATCCCATAGCCGCCGCATGCCCTGATGGGGTCCCTCCCAGGTGTGTGGGGTTTTGGGTCTACAAAAGCGCCCGCCGGATTGCTTGCGTACCACGCTTCCATCGGGTCTCCTTCGACGTGAGCTGTGGTGCATCAACCTCGGCGTTGGAGGTACACGGTGACGTGTTCATGTGCAAACACACTTTTTGGTGACTCCGCTGGGGACGAAGCGTTGAACGGTCTCGAGCCTGTTCTTGCTACGAAGAGATCGTCATCTAGGGTTTACAATCTACGAAGGTAATATGTATACCCAATTAACTACTGTAGATGCAAATAATGCATATGTTGTTGCTAGATCGTTTAATGAGCATAATGCATCGGCTAGCCCTAGTTTTATCAATCGTGCATCTAATTATGTGCAACAGCTTATTCAGAATAGTGTCCATGCTTCTAGTTACAATTTTAGCAACATGACACATATGTATCCCAACCCTCATGCATCGGCAACCCCACAAATCCATATGCCGATGAACAACATGATGAGTTTGGTTAATCAAGTTGAAATACCCCATGTAGGAACTTTCAATAGCATGCAACAAATTGTTTCACCTTTTTATTCATCGACAACTAACTTGCAACTTGTTAATCTAAACATGCCAGTGGATAGGGGATTGGCCAGGCTACTACTAGTTATTCGGCCAGTTACTCTCAACCATCATATGCTACACCTCTGGTTAGTAATTTTGCAACACTGTACACAACTGTAGATGTTCATAATTCGACCCCGCATCTTCATGGTCATGGCCGAATAAATGAAAATTTTACAGGAACACACGTGCCATCATCTAATACTGTAGCATATAATGCATGCTCTACACAATTCGAGAATTTCGGCAACACTCATGAATCATTGCCGAAAGAATCTGAAAGTATTGTGGAGCAATCCCTTCCAGAAGCGGTTGTGGCTGCATTAAAAAAGAGCTTGGCAAAAAACAAGTGGATTAGTGCTCTTTGCCTTGGACAATATGAAAAGGGGTTGTTTCCCGATTATGCTGCAATAAAGACTAGAGTTTTGCAAGAAGATGAAACTTCATCAATTTATAGAATTGGCGAGAGGGCATATGGTTATACTACAGTGCATACACCTCCACCTAGTACCACAACATATTATACACCCCCTACATAGTTGCAAAATTTCAGCAACACTAACAGTTCACTGCCGAAATATCCTAAAAGCATTGGGGGGCAAACTGATCTAGAGCGGGCTGAAATTGAGAGGGGAGTTAAAGCTTTGCGCGATAGGGTGCAAGTACTTCACCAAGAGAGAATTGATAGGGAATTGGGTCAAAGAAAAGAAATCTTGCCAATTGATATAACCGGTGAAAAGAATGATGATTTGGAAACAAAAAGTGCTTTGGTTGAAAAAGCCAAATCAAGTAGTACATATTTCGAATCCATCAAATTCAAAGAGGCAAGCATCATCGAGAAAGGGCATGGCAAGCATAGGAAAACAACGGTGCTTGATTTTTCTGAAGTTAATGGAACCTACTTCCTGCCCTATGAGTTCTGTGCCGTAGAAATTGACAAGCCTCAAGGAAAAGAGCAAGTAGCTGAACAAAGTTCGGCTGATAAGGATCTTCAAAGTAATGATGCACGGAATAAAGAAGAAGATGATGACAAGGTGTTGGGGAGCCATCCAAAGGCGGAGCAAGATATTGTTCAAGTCACACTACCATCATGCTCTCTCAACATATTTGAAGAGGTATGCCTAGAAAGTAATTTACCTATTTTAAAATTTGGTCAAAACTTAATTGTTGATGCATTTATTAGAAAAACTCTCATAAGTAATTTTGAAAGACCAATGAAGAAGGGTAATCTACTTGTTAGCAATAAAATTGTTATAGAACATATCGGTCAACCCATTGCACCATTTATAAAGACCGATACTGACTTATTGTTGCAATCAAGGCTTTCCTCATTGCTTTATTTAAAGTTCGTATCTACATGGGTAGCTTTGCTTGTTTCATACTTGGCTTACTCTTGGTCTCAATTGAGGCATCCATGTTCTAACTATTTTTGTTTCATAAACATAAAGCCAAGGTTAGATTCTTTTCAGAAAACCGATGCTAGTATAATATCTTATCCAATGACATCGGTAAAAGAATGCAAAATAAAAATCATTGCCGAATGGGGTGATACAAATTCTGAACCATTCATTTTCTTAACTCCAAAGCCGTTTTCACAGCAAGATCGGCTAGAAAATAAAAAAAATTACCTACAATTCAAACATGTGTGATCAAATCTTTGATTTGTTATTGAGAAATAATTATGTTAGAATTCTTGATCACCATGTTGAGCCATCTATCCAGGGACAAATGTATTGTAAGTTGCATGATTCGTCCAAGCATAATTTTGAGGATTGCAACATGTTTTGTCAAATATTTAAATCGGCCATTGATAAAGGACGATTGAAATTTGTTGAGACACCAAGAGGTGACCAATCTATTCCGATTGGTCCTGATGGCAAACGGTTTTTGCATCGACTGCTTCAAGCTGATCTATTTAACCATGAGAAGTTAAAAACTGTAGATATTGGGATCACGCTTTCAAGTAAGGAAGTTGTTCAAGAGCACAATGATAACATTTTTGAGGGAGAAAATTCCATCAAAGTTGCAATGAAGACGCCAAGTACTGGGGGGCAGCAAGCAAATCCAATGAGCAATGAAAATAAACCAAAAAGAAACAAAGGCCGAAATAAACGCAAGTGTAAGAGATCAAAAATCACCTTCGCTGAACTATTGAATAAATATCAAAAGAAGAGTGAAGAGAAGAATGCTTATCGGACAAATCATGCAAAGAAACCAAGATCACCCCCTAGGCGCAAATATGAGGATCAGTATTGGCAAAGCTAGAATTTCACTGTAACATATTCATATCCTTATTTTGGGCCGCCAATGCCAATGCCGTGGATGCCTCCCTATGCTCATGTAGATCCATATCCATCATGGGACAAGTATGATACAAGGGCACATTCTCCATCTTATTTTAGACCATCTCACCAATATTATGCAGCTCCGAGAAGATCAACATTTGAACAATCACATGTTAAAAACGGTTTCAATCATAAGGAATCGGTCCGGACCCCATGGACGAAGAAAGAGGTGGTCAAGCAAGTATACCGGGTCAAGAAAGATGGTCGTAAGTGTGCTACTTTAGATTTGATCACAAATAACAAAGAGCCAATTAAAGTGTTGACATTGGCTACAAAAGGCAAAGAAGTGGAGCAATCAATTGTTATAATAAAAGTACCAAATTTGAAGAAAAGAAGTTGAGGGTGCACAAGGCCAAAAAAGAATTGCCATTGGTCAAAACAGAATCACAACCGAGATGCCCACTCGGCTTATTGTATTGGCAAAAGAAGGAATTACAAAATCTTAGTGCACAAGAACTTGAAAAGAGGAACATGGCATGGGTTCCCAAGAGGATCAATCAAAACAAAAATGATGTGCATGCTTCTATCGCAACAAGTATAATAAAAGTAAAGAAAGAGAAGGATGGAAGCAACAAACAATTAAGCCGAAGGTGTGCATAACAACATCAAAATCTTCGGTTAGCACATCATCCATTTTCTTCAACCATGCCATTGATGCCTTGGCCATGGAATTCATCCCTAGGTATGACCAATTACCCTCCATGGATTTATTTTGATCCATGGATGCAACATAATTTACTATATCATGAGAGAGTATTAGCAAATCACTATACATTTGGTTAGTTACATTTTTGTTGCTAATACAAAGGGGCTAAAATATTTTATTACTATTTCATTTGTTTATTTCGGCTCCCTAAGAATATATCTAAGAATGGTCGATGTGTTATTCTAACATCGTCCTTAGTTTGAGTAGAGATTAAGATAAGTGCTTGCATAGAAATCTGTCAAATTGATGCCATTGAAGATATTATGCATAGACCAATTCACCAAAACTGCAAAGTGGACTTACGTTTTGATTGGGTGTGCTTTGGCTTATTAGTTTTCAGAATTTACGTAAAGCCAAATCATGGTTGATTTTATTATTGAGCATCATATTGACATCATGCATAATACTAATTTTAGCTTTATCTCTCTATTACCATGGTGATTATATATTGATGGTTAAATTTGTAGCAATGGCCAAGGTGTTGGTGTTGTTTATATATCTCCTTGTGGTGCTATTCTGTGAAGCCTCATGCCGCTTAAAATATTTATGCACAAATGATCAAAGCCGAATATGCATTGTTATTTGGATTGGAGCTTTGCCTTGCTATAGGTGATGTACATGGTGGGGCTTTCGGTGATTCATTATTAGTATAGTGCAACAAATATCCAAGGGTTATCAATGTTTTGACGAATCACTTTTAGTTTATCTTGAGGTATGTCTAGACGTAAAATTTACCTTGGGTTGTTTTCATATTCGTCATATATCTAGACATGATAATTGGAGAGAGTTGGCACAGCAAGTATCCGGCTACCATGTTGGTCATGGTGTATTGCACATTTATCAATAGCCGATGCTTATTCTTGCCAACATAGGTAAGGCCGAATTGGAGCTCACCACATCGGCCACTAATGAAACTTTTATGCAGGCGAAGCAAGGATTGGAGGAAATTCATTCTTGATTATCTGCAAAAAATCCTAGCAAAAGGGTGAATAATATGGTTCAGAGGATGGCTTTGAGATACATATCTATGGAACCTTATTGTCGGATTGTTATAGAAGTTGAGAAGTTTTCACCCAATTTTGCATCAAGAGGTTCAAACAAGCAATGGACGATAAAAACTTATCGTCCTAAAAGCATATAAATGGCCGATGGAGTGTTGACATCGTCCTTAGAACTAGCATGGAAGAAGTTATTTTTCGGCAAGCTAGCTTTGCCGAAAAACAGGGGGGCATGTGTTGACGCTCAAAAGTGGCACAATCAGAAAGACTAGCTTTAAGTTATATCAAGACTAATTCAAACTTTTGACTGAAGGTCACCTCCGGATGGCTCTCTTTAAGAAGATCGAGATGGATATGAACATGGTATAAAACGGACCTCTTATGCAATAGTTATGACAAGTTCAGAGATGCTCATGTTGACACCAGATTAAAGAATGACATAAAACTCAGTTAAGATGGCCTTCAATGGAAAATCTTTCAACACGAAAGTTGTGCGTCACGTCGAAATGGTTGATTGTGATACAAAAATCATCCCAATCCAAATTCGTATGCAAAAGTTAGAGTCATCGGAATGCAGCCCTGCCAGGAGGCAAAATATGGCGCGCCCCACCAGACACCTGTCTGATGGGTAGCGCCACCAATCAGCTGTTTTGCGTGACAGATTCGGCCATCAATATGGCCTCTAATCAAAAAACGTTCAACACAAAAGTTGTTCGTATCATCGAAACGGTTAAATTTTCTTTTGGGCTCGTCTTAATCTGAGGTTGTTTGTGGTAAAAACCGAACTGATGTTCCAGACTTACCTAAATCCGAGTTCGGTTAATTTTGGAAAGATTTGGACATGATTTGGACGTGATTTGGAGTCCTTTCTTGTATGGAAAGTACAGCCGCCTCATAAATAGATGAGAGATGATGGCCTATTGGACAACACACAATCGGACAAACACATCTACTACTTTTTCGTCTTCATCTATCCCCTACCCTTGTATCTTTCTTCTTGTTCTTCGTCGTTCTTCAACAATGGAGGGCTGCAAATCCACGAGGCTCTAGGGGTGGTCAAGTCGACCTAGGGCAGCCCATAGGCGCCACGCGCCCTGACGGGGTCCCTCCCGGGCGTGTGAGATTCTAGGTCTACAAAAGCGTCCGCCGGATTGCTTGCGTACTGCGTTTCCGGTCGGGTCTACTTTGATGTGGGCTGCGGTGCATCACCCTCGGCGTTGGAGGTACACGGTGATGTGTTCGTGTGCGAACACATAGCAGAAGTAGCATCATCAATTACTTGCGACATATCAGAATCGATCGCAGGTGTAGGTGTCGCAAGCTTACTCAGAACAGAAGGTGAATCAAGTGTAGAGCTAGATGGCAGTTCCTTACCTCCCCTCGTCCTAGAGGGAAAAATCTTGGTTTTGGTATCTTCCAGATTCTTCATAGTAATCAACAGATATAAATCGTAAGTGACTCAGAGAATAGAGCTATGCTCCCCGGCAACGGTGCCAAAAACACGTCTTGGTAACCCATAAATATAGGGATCGCAACAATTTTCGAGGGTAGAGTATTCAACTTAAATTTATTGATTCGACACAAGGGGAGCCAAAAAATATTCATGGGTATTCGCAGCCTGAAAGACTAAATATCTGCAGGAAAGTATTTAGTAGGAAATAGTATGGAAGTAACGGTAACGGTGGCAAAAGTATCAGTAGCAGTTTTGTAGTGATTGTAACAGTAGTAGTAACAAAAATAACTTAGCAAAGATCAATATGTGAAAAGCTCATAGGCATTGGATCGGCAATGATAATATTCATCATGTAGCAGTCATAACCTAGGGTGACACAGAACTAGCTCCAATTCATCAATGTAATGTAGGCATGTATTCCATATATAGTCATACGTGCTTATGGAAAAGAAACTTGCATGACATCTTTTGTCCTACCCTCCCATGGCAGTGGGGTCCTAATGGAAACTAAGGGATATTAAGGCCTCCTTTTAATAGAGAACCGACCAAAGCATTAGCACTTAGTGAATACATGAACTCCTCAAACTACGGTAATCGCTGGAAAGAATTACAATTATTGTCACCTTGGGCCCTGGTGACAAGCATTAAGCATAGCAAAGTCATAGCAACATCAATCTCAAAACATAGTGGATATTAGGGATCAAACCCTAACAAAACTAACTTGATTACATGATAAACCTCATCCAACCCATCACCATCCAGCAAGCCTACGATAGAATTACTCACTCCCAGTGGTGAGCATCATGAAAGTGGTGATGGAGGAAGATTGATGATTATGATGGCGATGAATCCCCCTCTCCGGAGCCTCGAACGGACTCCAGATCAGCACTCCCAATGAAGAACAGGAGGCGGCGGCAGCTCCGTATCGTAAAACGCGATATGAATCCTTCCCTCTAATTTTTTTCTCCCCGAATAGGTACTTATAGAGTTGGAGTTAGGGTCGGAGGAGGTCCAGGGGGCCCACAAGCCTGCTAGGTGCACCCCCAGGGCTTGTGGCCTCTGGGTGGACCCCCTCTTGTTACTTCTTGCACTAGTATTTTTTATATATTCCACAAAAATTCTTCGTAAATTTTCAGGTCAATCTGAGAACTTTGATTTCTACACAAAAATAACACCATGACAATTCTGCTGAAAACAACGTCAGTCAGGGTTAGTTCCATTCAAATCATGCAAATTAGAGTCCAAAACAAGGGCAGAAGAGTTTGGAAAAGTAGATATGATGGAGACATATCAGTGGTGGAGATGGCTATGGAGATGGCGATGGCTAGGGTTTGCAGATGATGAAGAAGAGGTCTTGGTTGTTGTGTTCATCGCTCTGGTGCTCATTCTGTTGACATTTCTTAAGGAAATATGCCCTAGAGGCAATAATAAAGTTGTTATTTACATTTCCTTATATCATGATAAATGTTTATTATTCATGTTAGAATTGTATTAACCAAAAACTTAGTACATGTGTGAATACATAGACAAAACATAGTGTCCCTAGTATGCCTCTACTTGACTAGCTCGTTAATCGAAGATGGTTAAGTTTCCTAACCATAGACATGTGTTGTCATTTGATCAACGTGATCACATCATTAGAGAATGATGTGATGGACAAGACCCATCTGTTAGCTTAGCATAATGATCGTTAAGTTTTATTGTTATTGCTTTCACCTTGTGTGCTATAAAATGTCACAACGTAACGAGGTGATTATAAAGATGCTCTACAGGTGTCTCCGAAGGTGTTTGTTGGGTTGGCATAGATCAAGATTAGGATTTTCCTCTCCGAGTATCGGAGAGGTATCTCTGGGCCCTCTCGGTAATGCACATCACTATAACCCTTCCAAGCAATGTGACTAATGAGTTAGTTACGGGATGACGCATTACGGAACGAGTAAAGAGACTTGCCGGTAACGAGATTGAACTAGGTATGATGATACCGATGATCGAATCTGGGGCAAGTAACATGCCGATGACAAAGGGAATAACATATATCGTTATTGCGGTTTGACCGATAAAGATCTCCGTAGAATATGTAGGAACCAATATGATCATCCAGGTTTCGCTGTTGGTTATTGACCGGAGATGTGTCTCGGTCATGTCTACATAGTTCTCGAACCCGTAGGGTCTGCATGCTTAGCTTCGATGACGATTTGTATTATGAGTTATGTGTTTTGGTGCCCGAAGTTTGTTCGGAGTCCCGGATGAGATCACGGACATGATGAGGAGTCTCAAAATAGTCCAGAGGTAAAGACTGATATATTGGAAGGTGGTATTCAGACATCGGAATGGTTTTGAGTGGTTCGGGTATTTTTACCGGAGTACCGAGGGGTTACCGGAACCCCCCGGGGGAAGTCATGGGCCTCATGGGCCACGGGAGAGAGAGGGGACAACCCACAAGGGGTGGCCGCGCCCCCCTTTCCCTCTTTCTCTCTCCCTCTCCCACTCCTTCCTTTTCCCCTCCGATGAAGAAAGGAAAGGGGGGGGGGGTGGAATCCTACTAGGAGTGGAGTCCTAGTAGGACTTGTTGGAAATATGCCCTAGAGGCAATAATAAAATGGTTATTATTATATTTCCTTGTTCATGATAATTGTCTATTGTTCATGCTATAATTGTGTTATCCGGAAAGCGTAATACATGTGTGAATACATAGACCACAACATGTCCCTAGTGAGCCTCTAGTTGACTAGCTCGTTGATCAACAGATAGTCATGGTTTCCTGACTATGGACATTGGATGTCATTGATAACGGGATCACATCATTAGGAGAATGATGTGATGGACAAGACCCAATCCTAAGCATAGCGCAAAGATCATGTAGTTCGTTTGCTAGAGCTTTTTCAATGTCAAGTATCATTTCCTTAGACCATGAGATCGTGTAACTCCTGGATGCCGTAGGAGTGCTTTGGGTGTACCAAACGTCACAACATAACTGGGTGACTATAAAGGTACACTACAGGTATCTCTGAAAGTGTCTGTTGGGTCGACACGGTTCGAGACTGGGATTTGTCACTCCGTGTGACGGAGAGGTATCTATGGGCCCACTCGGTAATGTATCATCATAATGAGCTCAATGTGACTAAGGAGTTAGTCACGGGATCATGCATTGCGGTACGAGTAAAGAGACTTGCCGGTAACGAGATTGAACAAGGTGTTGGGATACCGACGATCGAATCTCGGGCAAGTAACATACCGTTTGACAAAGGGAATTGTATACGGGATTGATTGAATCCTCGACATCGTGGTTCATCCGATGAGATCATCGTGGAACATGTGGGAGCCAACATGGGTATCCAGATCCCGCTGTTGGTTATTGACCGGAGAGTCGTCTCGGTCATGTCTGCATGTCTCCCGAACCCGTAGGGTCTACACACTTAAGGTTCGGTGACGCTAGAGTTGTAGACATATTAGTATGCAGTTAACCGAAAGTTGTTCGGAGTCCCGGATGAGATCCCGGACGTCACGAGGAGTTCCGGAATGGTCCGGAGGTGAAGAATTATATATAGGAAGTCCAGTTTCGGCCACCGGGAAAGTTTCGGGGGTTATCGGTATTGTACCGGGACCACCGGAAGGGTCCCTGGGGTCCACCGGGTGGGGCCACCTATCCCGGAGGGCCCCATGGGCTGAAGTGGGAGGGGAACCAGCCCCTGGTGGGCTGGGTGCGCCCCCCTTGGGCCTCCCCCTGCGCCTAGGGTTGGAAACCCTAGGGGTGGGGGCGCCCCACCTGGCTTGGGGGGCAAGTTCCCCCCCTTGGCCCGCCCCCCCCCCATGTAGATGGGATCCCAGGGGCCGGCGCCCCCCCAGGGGACCCTATAAATAGTGGGGGGAGGGAGGCAGCAGTACCAGCCCCTGGCGCCTCCCTCTCCCTCCCGTGACACCTCTCCCTCCCGTTTGCGCTTGGCGAAGCCCTGCCGGGATCCCCGCTACTTCCACCACCACGCCGTCGTGCTGCTGGATCTCCATCAACCTCTCCTTCCCCCTTGCTGGATCAAGAAGGAGGAGACGTCGCTGCTCCGTACGTGTGTTGAACGCGGAGGTGCCGTCCGTTCGGCGCTCGGTCATCGGTGATTTGGATCACGACGAGTACGACTCCATCAACCCCGTTCACTTGAACGCTTCCGCTCGCGATCTACAAGGGTATGTAGATGCACTCCTTCCCTCTCGTTGCTAGTAAACTCCATAGATGGATCTTGGTGATGCGTAGAAAATTTTAAAATTCTGCAACGATCCCCAACAGTGGCATCATGAGCCAGGCCTATGTGTAGTTTCTATGCACGAGTAGAACACAAACTTGTTGTGGGCGTAGATGTTGTCAATTTTTCTTGCCACTACTAGTCTTATCTTGTTTTGGCGGCATTGTGGGATGAAGCGGCCCGGACCGACCTTACACGTACGCTTACGTGAGACAGGTTCCACCGACTGACATGCACTAGTTGCATAAGGTGGCTAGCGGGTGTCTGTCTCCCACTTTAGTCGGAACGGATTCGATGAAAAGGGTCCTTATGAAGGGTAAATAGAAATTGGCATATCAGGTTGTGGTTTTACGTAGGTAAGAAACGTTCTTGCTAGAAACCTATAGAAGCCACGTAAAAACATGCAACAACAATTAGAGGACGTCTAACTTGTTTTTGCAGCATGTGCCTTGTGATGTGATATGGCCAAAAAAGGATGTGATGAATGAGATATATGTGATGTATGAGATTGATCGTGTTCTTGTAATAGGAATCACGACTTGCATGTCAATGACTATGACAACCGGCAAGAGCCATAGGAGTTGTCTTTATTTTTTGTATGACCTGCGTGTCATTGAATAACGCCATGTAAATTACTTTACTTTATTTCTAAACACGTTAGCCATAGAAGTAGAAGTAATCGTTGGCGTGACAACTTCATGAAGACACGATGATGGAGATCGTGATGATGGAGATCATGATGATGGAGATCATGGTGTCATGCCGGTGACGAAGATGATCATGGCGCCCCGAAGATGGAGATCAAAGGAGCAAAATGATATTGGCCATATCATGTCACTATTTGATTGCATGTGATGTTTATCATGTTTTACATCTTATTTGCTTAGAACGACGGTAGTAAGTAAGATGATCCCTTATGATAATTTCAAGAAAGTGTTCCCCCTAACTGTGCACCGTTGCGAAGGTTCATTGTTTCGAAGCACCACGTGATGATCGGGTGTGATAGATTCTAACGTTCGTATACAACGGGTGTTGACGAGCCTAGCATGTACAGACATGGCCTCGGAACACACGCAATACACTTAGGTTGACTTGACGAGCCTAGCATGTACAGACATGGCCTCGGAACACGGAAGACCGAAAGGTCGAGCATGAGTCGTATAGAAGATACGATCAACATGAAGATGTTCACCGATGTTGACTAGTCCGTCTCACGTGATGATCGGACACGGCCTAGTTAACTCGGATCATGTTTCACTTAGATGACTAGAGGGATGTCTATCTGAGTGGGAGTTCATTGAATAATTTGATTACATGAACTTAATTATCATGAACTTAGTCTAAAATCTTTACAATATGTCTTCTAGATCAAATGGCCCACGTTGTCCTCAACTTCAACGCGTTCCTAGAGAAAACCAAGCTGAAATATGATGGCAGCAACTATACGGACTGGGTCCGGAACCTGAGGATCATCCTCATAGCTGCCAAGAAAGATTATGTCCTAGAAGCACCGCTAGGTGATGCACCCATCCCAGAGAACCGAGACGTTATGAACGCTTGGCAATCACGTGCTGATGATTACTCCCTCGTTCAGTGCGGCATGCTTTACAACTTAGAACCGGGGCTCCAAAAGTGTTTTGAGCAACACGGAGCATATGAGATGTTCGAAGAGCTGAAAATGGTTTTCTAAGCTCATGCCCGGGTCGAGAGATATGAAGTCTCCGACAAATTCTTTAGTTGTAAGATGGAGGAAAACAGTTCTGTCAGTGAGCACATACTCAAAATGTCTGGGTTGCACAACCGCTTGACTCAGCTGGGAGTTAATCTCCCGGATGACGCGGTCATTGACAGAATCCTTCAGTCGCTTCCACCGAGCTACAAGAGCTTTGTGATGAACTTCAATATGCAGGGGATGGAAAAGACCATTCCTGAGGTATATTCAATGCTGAAATCAGTGGAGGTGGATATCAGAAAGGAACATCAAGTGTTGGTGGTGAATAAAACCACTAAGTTCAAGAAAGGCAAGGGTAAGAAGAACTTCAAGAAAGACGGCAAGGGAGTTGCCGCGCCCGGTAAGCCAGTTGCTGGGAAGAAGCCAAGGAATGGACCCAAGCCTGAGACTGAGTGCTTTTATTGCAAGGGAAGTGGTCACTGGAAGCGGAACTGCCCCAAATACTTAGCGGACAAGAAGGCCGGCAACACCAAAGGTATATGTGATATACATGTAATTGATGTGTACCTTACCAGTACTCGTAGTAGCTCCTGGGTATTTGATACCGGTGCGGTTGCTCATATTTGTAACTCAAAACAGGAGCTGCGGAATAAACGGAGACTGGCGAAGGACGAGGTGACGATGCACGTCGGGAATGGTTCCAAGGTCGATGTGATCGCCGTCAGCACGCTACCTCTGCATTTACCTACGGGATTAGTTTTAAACCTCAATAATTGTTATTTAGTGCCAGCTTTGAGCATGAACATTGTATCTGGATCTCGTTTAATGCGAGATGGATACTCATTTAAATCCGAGAATAATGGTTGTTCTATTTATATGAGAGATATGTTTTATGGTCATGCCCCGTTGGTCAATGGTTTATTCTTAATGAATCTCGAACGTGATGTTACACATATTCATAGTGTGAATACCAAAAGATGTAAAGTTGATAACGATAGTCCCACATACTTGTGGCACTGCCGCCTTGGTCACATTGGTGTCAAGCGCATGAAGAAGCTCCATGCAGATGGACTTTTGGAGTCTCTTGATTACGAATCATTTGACACGTGCGAACCATGCCTCATGGGTAAGATGACCAAGACTCCGTTCTCCGGAACAATGGAGTGAGCAACCAACTTATTGGAAATCATACATACCGATGTGTGCGGTCCAATGAGTGTTGAGGCTCGCGGTGGCTATCGTTATGTTCTCACTCTCACTGATGACTTAAGTAGATATGGGTATGTCTACCTAATGAAACACAAGTCTGAGACCTTTGAAAAGTTCAAGGAATTTCAGAGTGAGGTTGAGAATCAACGTGACAGGAAAATAAAGTTCTTACGATCAGATCGTGGAGGAGAATATTTAAGTCACGAATTTGGTACGCACTTAAGGAAATGTGGAATCGTTTCACAACTCACGCCGCCTGGAACACCTCAGCGTAACGGTGTGTCCGAACGTCGTAATCGCACTCTATTGGATATGATGCGATCTATGATGTCTCTTGCCGATCTACTTCTCTCATTTTGGGGCTATGCTTTAGAGACTGCCGCATTCACTTTAAATAGGGCTCCATCGAAATCCGTTGAGACGACACCGTATGAATTATGGTTTGGGAAGAAACCTAAGCTGTCGTTTCTAAAAGTTTGGGGATGCGATGCTTATGTCAAGAAACTTCAACCTGAAAAGCTCGAACACAAGTCGGAGAAATGCGTCTTCATAGGATACCCTAAGGAAACCATTGGGTATACCTTCTACCTCAGATCCGAAGGCAAGATCTTTGTTGCCAAGAACGGGTCCTTTCTAGAGAAAGAGTTTCTCTCAAAGGAAGTAAGTGGGAGGAAAGTGGAACTTGATGAGGTGATAGTCACCCCTTCCGAACCGGAAAGTAGCGCAGCGCGGGAAGATGTTCCTGTGGTGCCTACACCGACTGGGGAGGAAGTTAATGATGATGATCATGAAGCTTCGGATCAAGTTACTGTTGAACTTCATAGGTCCACAAGGACACGTTCCGCACCAGAGTGGTACGGCAACCCTGTCCTGGAAATCATGTTGTTAGACAACGGTGAACCTTCGAACTATGAAGAAGCAATGGCGGGCCCAGATTCCGACAAATGGCTAGAAGCCATGAAATCCGAGATAGGATCCATGTATGAAAACGAAGTATGGACTTTGACTGACTTGCCCGATGATCGGCGAGCCATAGAAAATAAATGGATCTTTAAGAAGAAGACAGACGCGGATGGTAATGTAACCATCTATAAGGCTCGACTTGTCGCTAAGGGTTATCGACAAGTTCAAGGGGTTGACTACGATGAGAATTTCTCACCCGTAGCGAAGCTGAAGTCCGTCCGAATCATGTTAGCAATTGCCGCATTCTATGATTATGAGATATGGCAAATGGACGTCAAAACGGCATTCCTTAACGGCTTTCTTAATGAAGAATTGTATATGATGCAGCCGGAAGGTTTTGTCGATCCTAAGAATGCTAACAAGGTATGCAAGCTCCAGCGCTCAATCTATGGGCTGGTGCAAGCATCTCGGAGTTGGAACATTCGCTTTGATGAGATGATCAAAGTGTTTGGGTTTACACAGACTTATGGAGAAGCCTGTGTTTACAAGAAAGTGAGTGGGAGCTCTGTAGCATTTCTCATATTATATGTGGATGACATACTATTGATGGGAAATGATATATAATTCTTGGAAAGTATAAAGGCCTACTTGAATAAGTGTTTTTCAATGAAGGACCTTGGAGAAGCTGCTTATATATTAGGCATCAAGATCTATAGAGATAGGTCAAGACGCCTCATTGGTCTTTCACAGAGTACGTACCTTGACAAGATATTGAAGAAGTTCAATATGGATCAGTCCAAGAAGGGGTTCCTGCCTGTATTGCAAGGTGTGCAATTGAGCACGGCTCAATGCCCGACCACGGCAGAAGATAGAGAAAAGATGAGTGTCATCCCCTATGCCTCAGCCATAGGGTCTATTATGTATGCCATGCTGTGTACCAGACCTGATGTAAACCTTGCCGTAAGTTTGGTAGGAAGGTACCAAAGTAATCCCGGCATGGAACACTGGACAGCGGTCAAGAATATCCTGAAGTACCTGAAAAGGACTAAGGATATGTTTCTCGTATATGGAGGTGACAAAGAGCTCATCGTAAAGGGTTACGTCGACGCTAGCTTCGACACAGATATGGATGACTCCAAGTCACAAACCGGATACGTGTATATTTTGAATGGAGGGGCAGTAAGCTGGTGCAGTTGCAAGCAAAGTGTCATGGCGGGATCTACATGTGAAGCGGCGTACATGGCGGCCTCAGAGGCAGCACAGGAAGCAATCTGGATAAAGGAGTTCATTACCGACCTAGGGGTGATTCCCAATGCGTCGGGCCCGATGACTCTCTTCTGTGACAACACTGGAGCTATTGCCCTTGCCAAGGAGCCCAGGTTTCACAGGAAGACCAGGCATATCAAGCGTCGCTTCAACTCCATTCGTGAAAGTGTTCAAAATGGAGACATAGATATTTGTAAAGTACATACGGACCTGAATGTAGCAGATCCGTTGACTAAACCTCTCCCTAGAGCAAAACATGATCAACACCACAACTCTATGGGTGTTCGATTCATCACAATGTAACAAGATTATTGACTCTAGTGCAAGTGGGAGACTGTTGGAAATATGCCCTAGAGGCAATAATAAAATGGTTATTATTTCCTTGTTCATGATAATTGTCTATTGTTCATGCTATAATTGTGTTATCCGGAAATCATAATACATGTGTGAATACATAGACCACAACATGTCCCTAGTGAGCCTCTAGTTGACTAGCTCGTTGATCAACAGATAGTCATGGTTTCCTGACTATGGACATTGGATGTCATTGATAACGGGATCACATCATTAGGAGAATGATGTGATGGACAAGACCCAATCCTAAGCATAGCGCAAAGATCGTGTAGTTTGTTTGCTAGAGCTTTTCCAATGTCTAGTATCATTTCCTTAGACCATGAGATCGTGTAACTCCCGGATGCCGTAGGAGTGCTTTGGGTGTACCAAACGTCACAACGTAACTGGGTGACTATAAAGGTACACTACAGGTATCTCTGAATGGAGGGGCAGTAAGCTGGTGCAGTTGCAAGCAAAGTGTCATGGCGGGATCTACATGTGAAGCGGAGTACATGGCGGCCTCAGAGGCAGCACAGGAAGCAATCTAGATAAAGGAGTTCATTACCGACCTAGGGGTGATTCCCAATGCGTCGGGCCCGATGACTCTCTTCTGTGACAACACTGGAGCTATTTCCCTTGCCAAGGAGCCCAGGTTTCACAGGAAGACCAGGCATATCAAGCGTCGCTTCAACTCCATTCGTGAAAGTGTTCAAAATGGAGACATAGATATTTGTAAAGTACATACGGACCTGAATGTAGCAGATCCGTTGACTAAACCTCTCCCTAGAGCAAAACATGATCAACACCACAACTCTATGGGTGTTCGATTCATCACAATGTAACAAGATTATTGACTCTAGTGCAAGTGGGAGACTGTTGGAAATATGCCCTAGAGGCAATAATAAAATGGTTATTATTATATTTCCTTGTTCATGATAATTGTCTATTGTTCATGCTATAATTGTGTTATCCGGAAATCGTAATACATGTGTGAATACATAGACCACAACATGTCCCTAGTGAGCCTCTAGTTGACTAGCTCGTTGATCAACAGATAGTCATGGTTTCCTGACTATGGACATTGGATGTCATTGATAACGGGATCACATCATTAGGAGAATGATGTGATGGACAAGACCCAATCCTAAGCATAGCGCAAAGATCGTGTAGTTTGTTTGCTAGAGCTTTTCCAATGTCTAGTATCATTTCCTTAGACCATGAGATCGTGTAACTCCCGGATGCCGTAGGAGTGCTTTGGGTGTACCAAACGTCACAACGTAACTGGGTGACTATAAAGGTACACTACAGGTATCTTTGAAAGTGTCTGTTGGGTGGATGTACAACCTTCCCCCCTGGTTGTGCATGAAGAGGAAGTACATTCACATGAGTATGCTAATTGAAGGGCCGAAACAACCAGGGAACGACATCAATCTGTATCTGGGGCTGCTGGAAGAGGAGCTAGACACGCTGTGGAAAACGCCAGCCAATACGTGGGACGCTGCAGAGAAAGAATATTTCCCTATGAGAACCGCACTACTCACGACGGTGCACGACTATCTCGGTTTCGGATATCTCGCGGGGCAGGTGGTCCACGGATTTTCTGGATGCGTCAGGTGCATGGATGACACAACGTATCGCCAACTAGATAGAGATCCCGGGTCTTCGAAAACCGTGTTCATGGGACATCAAAGGTGGCTTCGCGACGATGACCCGTGGAGGAAACGCAAGGATCTGTTCGATGGTGAAACCGAACCCCGAAGACGCCCGCCTACGAGGAGCGGCGAGGAAATAGACGAGCTGTTGAAAAATTGGAAAGATTGCCCACTGCCGGGAAAGAAGCAAAAGGCGCCAGAGCCGGGAAACAAGCGAAAGGCGCCAGAGCCACTGCTGAAGGTATGGAAAACGAGGTCTGTTTTCTGGGATTTGCCGTACTGGAAGATCCACCGTGTGCCTCACAGCCTTGATGTCATGCATATCACAAAGAACGTGTGCGAGAGTCTTCTTGGTACCCTGCTCAACATGCCAGAGAGGACCAAAGATGGGCCGAAAGCAAGGGCAGACTTGAAATCAATGGGCATCAGGGAGGAGCTTCACGCTAATGATGATGATGATGAGGCGAAGCAGGACACGGAAAGTCGTCGCAAAGGCAAAAAGGCCAAGAAGACCGGAAATGACTTCCCTCCCGCGTGCTTCACTCTAAGTCAGGAGGAGATCGATCAGTTTTTCACCTGCCTCGTAGGAGTAAAACTTCCTTACGGTTACGTGGGGAAGATAAGCAGATACCTAGACTCAGTGAAGCAGAAGTTCAGCGGGATGAAGTCTCACGACTGTCACGTGCTGATGACGCAGATACTTCCAGTTGCAATCCGTGGGATCATGGATGCGCACGTCCGTGAAACGCTATTTGGCCTATGCAACTTTTTCGACGTCATCTCTCGGAAGTCGGTTGGCGTGAGGCAACTCAGAAGGCTACAGGAAGAGATCGTGGTGATACTATGCGAGCTTGAGATGTACTTCCCTCCCGCATTCTTCGACGTTATGGTGCATCTGCTGGTCCATATCGTGGAGGATATCATCCAAGTCGGGCCGACGTTCCTGCACAACATGATGCCGTTCAAAAGGATGAATGGTGTCATCAAAGGATACGTTTGCAACATGTCACGTCCAGAGGGAAGCATAGCCAGGGGCTTTCTGACCGAAGAGTGCATCTCCTACTGCACGAATTATCTAGGCATCGAGAACCCCGTTGGTCTGCCCGTCAACAGGCACCTCGGCAGGCTCGCTGGATGGGGTCACCGTGAGGGTCGCCGCGAAATGCATGTCGACTTCGATGGTCGACTCGCCGACTTTGAAAGAGCAAACCTAGTCGCGCTACAACACATAGACGTGGTCGATCCTTGGGTGGTAGAGCACAAAACGTTTATTAAGAAGACATACAATGACCGAGGCCAACAGAGGACGGACGGAGATATAATCAAAGAGCACAACTCATGTTTCACGCGTTGGTTCAAGCAGAAGCTTCTGTCGTACCCTTTACATGAGGATTCTTCCACGGAAGAACAACTCATATTTGCCTTGTCACAGGGCGCCGAGCACAACCTGATGACGTATGAGGCGTACGATATCAACGGCTACACATTCTACACCGAGGACAAGGACATGAAGAGCGATGGTTATCAGAACTCCGGGGTAATGATGGAATCCTACACCGGTAACGACAAGGACAGATACTACGGAAGGATCGAGGAGATCTGGGAGCTGAGCTACGCTGGAGAGAAGGTCCCGATGTTCCGTGTCAGATGGGCCAAGAGCGTCATAAAAGAAGACCAGTATTTCACGACCATGGTTATACCCGAAGCCAAATCCAAGACCGCAGGCGCGAACGTCACCGCGAAAAATGAGCCATGGGTACTGGCTTCCCAAGTGGACCAATGCTTCTTCATTACCAACCCATCAAAGCCCAGTCGTGTTGTCGTGAGGAGAGGCAAAAGGAAGATCATCGGAATGGATGGAGTCGCCAATGAGCAAGACTTCGACAAGTACGGCGACCCGAAGATGGAACATGACAACGACGATGAAGTATCAGCATACACCACAAGAAGAAGCAGGACCACCCTACCTAAAGGACGTCCGTTCAAGAGAAGAACTCCATTTACGAAAAATAAGGGCAAGAAGATTGTGAACAGATAGCTAGCTAAGATCGATTGTATTTAAATTGTAGCCTTCATTTCTCGATTGTATTTCATGGGCACCTTTTGAACTGATGAATGTTTTTAAATTTCATGGACACTCGATCTCGATCCCCCTCCATCTCGATCGCTATCCCACCTCGCCAGATTTGGTCCCCCTCGCCGCCGAGCACCCCCCGCACCATCTCCCCCGCTCCACCGGCCGCCGCCGCCGACCCCCGGCCCGCACCCTCGCCCGCTCCACCGTCGCCGACGACCCACCGCACCCTCCCCCGCTCCACCAGCCGTCGCCGCCGACCCCCGGCCCGCACCCTCCCCCACTCCACCGCCGCCGCCGACCCCCGGCACCCTCTCCCCCGCACCCTCCCCGGCCCGCTCCACCGTCACAAATGAATGCAACTAAATTTGCAAAAAAAAGCAAATTTGATTATATTTTCAAATAACAAATTTGATGATATTTTTTTAAAAATCATTACTGTTTTTATAAAAAATATTACTGTTATGATTTAAACAAGTTTGAACATATTTAAACACAAATAAATATCAAACAGCATTTTAAATGCATAAAAACAAAAATTGGGGAGCCTGGGAATCGAACCCAGGACCTCCTAGTGTGTGTGCTGCGTGCTAACCAGTCGGGCTAGTAATTAAAACAAAATTCTAATGGCGCACCAGGGGAGGTGCGCCATTAGAATCGACGTACTTATGGCGCACCAGGGGGAGGTGCGCCATTAGAATCGACGTACTTGTTCCCCTCGCACTGTGGCCTCCCTCCCTCCCTCGCCAGATCCCCCAGTCTACCCCAACCGTACGCCCCCTCCGTCCGCCGCGCCTGCACGCCGTCCGCCGCTGTGGTCTTGCCCTGCCTCGACGCCGCCGCCCCGACCCCCGCGGGACTCCACCCCCGCCGCCCCCGCGCCCCCCGAACGGGATCGGCCGAGCGCGCGCCGCCCACTCCTCTCCTCTCCTCCTCCCTCCGACGAGCGAGGCCCTCCTCCGGCCCCTGCAGCAGCCGGCGAGCGCGGCCCCGACGCGCCCATCCCGCCTGCCCCTGCCGTCCTCCGCCACCGGCCCCTGCTCTCCTTCGACCGCAGCGAGCGAGGACCCGGACGAGCTCGGACCCCGACCGCGACCCCTTCGCCGACCCCGACCCCGACCCCTCCGGCGACCAGGTACCTCTCCTCCTTCCTCCTTCCTCCCTCTCTCCACCATTCCCCATTCCCTCCCTCCCTCCCTCGACCGTGGCAGTGTAGGTCATCTGACAGGGTAGTCCATGGATTCGAACTAGCTAAAGGAGATTCAAACTAATGGAAGTGTCATGTGAACTCTAGAGCTCTGTCACCATCATTCAACACTCTGCTTGCTTGCATGATACTCCTATGTGCTACTGCGGTGGCTGCTTTGTAATTACTAGTGCAGTGCTGCTGTTTAACCAACCTGACTGATCCTCCAACATTCATCTTACTTACTCACGCGCAGCTTACTGAACAAGTGCAAGCGCTGCAGAGGGACAAGGAGATACTCAAGACCAACCTGAACAAAGCAGAGGAGGAGGTACGATACATACTGAACCTCTCTTGTCCTTGCAACTGCAAACATGTTCTGCACCTGTGACTTTTATCGCCTTCTCAGTGAATGTCAATAGATTTGTGCGAAACTAGCGTGGTTCTGACGGTTAGAAGTTTCTTGCGTGTTTCCATTCAAGGTTAAGTTGCTGTTTGAGGAGAACAGAGCCCTCAACGAAGCAAACAAGAGGCTGTTGTGCTTGCTGGAGAAGGAGCAGAAGCATCGGTCCGAAAGAAAGCACTCCGCCAGTAATTCCACCAAGGTAAAAAGCACCAACCAACCAACCATAAAGCTCACACAAGTTCTTATTTATCTTTTTTTGCTCAAGTTCTTCATTACATCATATAATATAGAGAAGTGCAGATCAAGTGGTGCAATCATATACATCTGGCCACTTATTTGCTCCAATGGCACAAACTTGAGCTGCTAGCATAAAAAGTGTTGCAGGCGACAGACAGTGAGGAGCTACTGTCAAAAACTTGAGCTAATGTAAAAAAAATTCAGTTATGGCATCTAGAATTATGTCAGTTTTGTTTTGTAACTAGAAGACCAAAGTGTTAGGAATTCTGTCCAAACTGTAGTTTTCCGTATTCTGTCCAAACTGAAAACTGTTAAAAAGACCATGTGTTTTTTGGTCAAAATCTGCATGTAAAACTGAAATAATCAGTCATAAAGAATATCCTCAAGACCATGTGTTTCTTGGATTTCTGTAATGATGATGGAACATTATAAAGCATTGTACTCCAGTGTGTATGAAGGATACAAAAAATTTAGCAACTTCTCTGATTTTATAAAGTTGTTCTTATATGGGTGAAACTTCACTTGTTTTCAGGCTAGTGCAGGGTGTTGCTTTATTGTGATGCCTCTGAATTACTTGTGATCACATTGAGAAAGACTTGCAAAGATGATGATCATCTTTTACAGAAAACAATTTCTGTAAACACGTCAGTAACTTTGCTAGTTTGCTGGGTTTTGTCTCCGACCATTGTGTCGTGATGAATTTGCAGGTACCCCGAGAGGCCCTTGAGTTTGCTGGAATGTCGATTAACTTCCGTTCCGGCAAATTCGGGTACTCCATATGTCCTATTTTCAGCAAAGGTCATGCTGAAATTTTCCGTGAATTTTAGCATGACTTTGCTAAAAATAGGACATATGGGGTACTTGCGACTAATGCATGGGCCGGGGTATCTTAGTACTTAGTTAAGTAGGATCAACTGCCCCGCCATTCTTGCTGCATTAAACCATAGGTGGCAATAGAGCCAAGTGATTACGCCCAACTTAGAATTCTCCTTAGCATCGATAAACCCTAGATGATAAACCCAACATAGGTGGCAATAGAGCCAAGTGATTAGGCCCAACCTAGGGTGCCTCGGCATCGATAAACCCTAAATGATGAAAACTTAACTTAGCATTTAGGGTGCCTCGGCGTCGACAAACCCTAAATGATGAAACCTTGGCTTCTATAGGGTGCCTCGGTGTCGATGAGAACCTAAATGATGTACGCTTAGGCTTTTAGGGTGCCTCGGCGTCGACAAACCCTAAATGATAAAAGCTTAGCTTTTAGGATGCCTCGGTGTCGACAAACCCTAAATGATGAGACCATGATCTTGTTCCTTGACAATAACCAACTTTTTGACCAAACTTTTTTCCTATTTAGAGCGAAACATGGCCCACAACGATGAGGCCGGCGGTTCGGGCGGCAAGCAATTCTGGGAGCTGTCCCAGGAGATGGAGGAAGAACCTCACCGCTATGAGGACGCCGCGGAAGACACCGATCCTGACTACACAACCCCTAGTGGCGTCGGGGATGACACCACTGATGGTGCCGCCGAGGATGCCACCACTGATGATGGCGGCGCACGCACAGATGGCAGCCAACCGAAGAGGCAACGGAAGGACCGGCGCCCGAACGTGCTCGGCACCGTCAAGGAGGAATTTACTGAAGTGAACTCCGACGGGCATCCAACGGCGCCCAAACATGTAGTCAAGGGGTACTCGGTTCAGCTCGGGTGCATTCTCCGGAGCACCGTCTCGATCAACACCGAGAACCTAAGGCATAAGGACCGAGGGAATTTGCGCAGCCTCCTCTTCACGAAGCTGCACGAACGATACAAGTTCCCCGATGAGTTTGCAAACACACGCCTCTCAGGGAATAAAGTGAACAGTGCCGCCCTCACGAGGATGAGCACGGCCCTGTCTACATGGAGAAGCACGGTGAAGGCAATGATTGAAAAAGGTGATAGTTATGAGAAGATCAAGGCGAAATATCCTTTGATGAGCGAAGATGACTACAAGGAGTTCAAGATCAAGTGCGAGAGCAGCGCAACCTCCGAATCAAGTCAGTGGGGGAAAGAAATGCGGCAGTTGAACTTAGGGGTCCACCAACTCGGTCCCGGCGGTTACAGAGTGGCGGAGCCTATATGGGACAAGGAGGACGCGGAGCGTGCCGAGCAAGGCCTACCGCCCCGCTTCGAGAAATTCCCTGACAAGCAGACCAGGAACTTTGTCAGGGCCCGGTACAAGGAGGACCCGGTAACAAAGGAGCTTACCACGGATCCGAAGACCAGGGCGCTTGAGCTTGTTCTGGTAAGGAATACACCCCCGCGTAATTAGCTCCATATGCATGGTTGCATTCTAATTAATGAAGCCAAATTTCTAAATGGTTCACATTCCTTCCGCAGGAGGCTGAAAGCAGTAGCGCGGGGTCATCTCAGAGCTCCCCTTTTGACACCCCTTTAAATAGGGCGTTGAACGTAATGAAAAACAAGGATAAGCTCAGTAAGCCGTCGTCAGCTGGTCGTGTGGCCGGCAAAGGCTTGTCCACAAAATGGTCGTCATACTATACCGCTGGTGGGCGAAAGGAGAAAAAGACCAGCTCGGAAAGCCAGTCGCGCGAGGTTCAAGAACTCAAGGCACAAGTGGCGCGGATTCCGGAGATTGTCCAAGAGCAAGTGCAACAACAACTGGGAACGACGCTCACCGCCATTGTGCCTACCTTGATTCAGGGGCTGACGACGTGGATTGCGGGCGGCCAACAGGGGCCTCCCCCGGTTCCCAGCTTCACGGCCAGCAACTCGCACAACGCGCAGGCGGCGCCATTGGTGTCTCCGGCGGAGGCGGTATTCGTGTCTCCGGCGCCGGCACGGGCATTGGAGCTTAATGCACCCGGGTGTACGCCGGCCGGCACCTCGCCAGCAAGCGGCCCCTCCGTCAGTTGCACGCGCACGCCCGCCGTTGGCGGTGCCTCGACATTAGCCGAGCTCGACGGCATCACGGTAACTAAGCCTCTCGGCCGATGACTTCATCTCCTTGCCTTTGACTGGGCATCCCTGACGCCCTACATGTTTTCGCAGGGCGCCACCGATGTTCCTTGCACTCTCCTGCACTTCGTGGGCGGCGAGTTGGTCGATGTCGCCAAGGGCAGAATCGTTCAACCGGGCAACCGCGTGTTCCACGGTAATCCGATGCCACCCACCTTGTATAGGGTTGAACTGGTTCGGGTGCTGCCAGGCTGCGACGAGTTGTTACCTCCGATTCGACCCGCTGGGGCCGACGAAGATGATGTGATGACCCTCAGCGCCTGTGTAAGCTGGCCCCTGCTTTGGCCGAAGAGCCAGATTCGTTTGGGGGCGGGGGACACCACCCCACAGACAAGACCGCCAGTCGTGCCAGCGCCAAGCCATGGCAAGAACGCCGCAACGCTACCGGACATGCCGGACATCCCTATGGCACAGGATCCGGACATGCATATGGCACAGGATCCGGACGACGACGACAACGACGACGGTACATTTACCAACGTCGATAAGTACTTTGCCGAACATGGGTACGGTGACGAGTTCTGCGGGCCTCCTTCTCAAGAACCCAACCCTCAAAAAGACGACCGCGATCTAGCTGGTACGGCGGAGAAACCCAATTGCAACAGGCGTCGTCTGGCGTTCAGTTCTCAGGAGACGCCTCCAGCTGCCGCCTTCACCGAGCCTCAGATAGCTGAGGTGCCAAATATTATCAGCCCCAACACGCTCAAGAAGGCGGTCTGTGAGCAGAACTCGATCCCATTACAGCAGATCAAGAAGAAGGGACGGAAACGAAAGACTAACAAGGGCGCCAGTGCGAGCCAGCCGGCACCGAGTACGATCCGTGCTCAGGACGGGCCACCTTCACCTAAGGATATCTCGAGGAGGGTGCATGTGGCGGGTAGGCCGATGCTACCGACAAATATGCTCAATGCTGCAACCGGTGCTATGCGGAGTCTGCATGACAGTGTTCTTTCTTTGGAGAAGCGGCGTCTCAGAGAGAATGATGTGGCATACCCGGTTTTCGTGGCCAAGGTGCCAGAGGGCAAGGGCTTTGTGGATAGCGCCGTCGGGGGTACGATCGTCCTGCGGTTTGATGACATCTTTGCTATGCTTAACCTTCATCCGCTGCACTACACCTTCGTTCGGCTGTTTTCGCTGAGTATGGAGATGCGGATCATTAGAGACAAGACCCCGGACATTGTGATAGTCGACCCCTTCTACATGCGTGCCAAGATCTTGGGCAGCGCTGGGGACCGGCAAGTCGCGAGTTCACACCTCGAAGGCGTCATTCTGGCAAACCCAGATAAGGATAACTTCCTCGTGCCTTACTTTCCCGAGTAAGTCATCTCCTAACCGCCCCGTAACATATGATTTCTTAGATTTCGATCGTTCTTTTTTTTCTAACATTCCGTGTTCTGTGCAGTGACACACATTGCACACTCATCCTCTTAAGCCCGAAATATTCCATGGCCACGTATTTCGACCCGGACCGTGACTCCAAGATAGACTACACAAATATCAAGAAAGTTCTTGATGATGCTCTCCCCGGCTACGCCGCATCTGGAGGCACCTTTAAGAGGCCAGTTCGTAGGTACGGCAGGCACGTGTTCACCCACAATACGACGTTCCCCTGCGTCAAGCAGCCGCCTGGCGGTCAGAAGGATGCCTACTACGCCCTCCATCACATGCGGGCGATCGTGCGGGACCATAATCACCTTCTGCTACCAAATAATCTCAAAGATTGGGCCGCAAGCTTGGCGGCAATCCAGGACGCGGACATCCGACAAGAATTCTTTCGCATCCAGTCGGAGTTTGCAGAAATCATCCATCAAGATGTCCTTCGTACCTCGGGGCAGTTCTACCTCAAATTTCAACCGTCCAACAGCGAGATAGACACAACGCTACAAATGCAGGCTGACAACGCCCGCGACTTCATGACCATCACGACAGACGGCGGCTTCATCCACGCTCCGGTCCCATGAGTCGAGTCGAAAGTAGTGATGCTATGTGTAGTTCTGAAACATTCATTAGCTCATGTTGTAATTAAACTTTAGTGAACTTGTATGTCTCTTTGGTTTGGACAGTCGTTCAACTTAGATGTAATCGATGCTATTTGTTAGTAGGACCATGAATCGTGCTATTAATGTCTTGCTTTTCTCTTCCGATCCTTTTGTTGCATACTTATATATTGCTTATGTATTGTCTGTTGTTTGGCTAGTGCATAGAGATGCCGTCGTATGTCGTGTACAAGGGTAAGGTTCCCGGAGTCTACGACGACTGGGAGGAGTGTCGGAGACAGGTTCACCGTTTCAGCGGTAACAGTTACAAAGGGTACACCACTAGGGCGGAGGCGGAATCTAGATACGTGCGCTATCTAGCGGGAGAGAGGAGGGAGCGTTGGAGGAACCGGATGAAGACCAGTTTCATCACGATGATGCTCATCGTGATGACCGCAGCTCTCTTCTATGTGATGGTAGTTTAGATGATCGATATCGACTTGTAATGTGAAGACAAACTCGCTACTCGCGGTCTCGAGACTTGTAATGTTCTATCTTCGTTCGGTCTTTTGAATTCGGAGACTAATATGATGAATTGTATTCGGAGACTAATCTTCTATTGTATTAGATGAATCTGCTATTGCTGTGTCCTGCTGCTTATATTCTGTCCAATAATATATTTTGTAATCTGTGCAAAAATCAGAAAAGAAAAAAATCCCTATATACATACTAATGGCGCATCACGCCAACGTGCGCCATTAGTATGCCAAAGGATACTAATGGCGCATCGCAGCGCAGTGCGCCATTAGTATGCCAGAGGGTACTAATGGCGCATCACCCAGCAATGCGCCATTAGTATGCCGAAGGATACTAATGGCGCATCACACCGCAGTGCGCCATTAGTATGGCAAAGCACATGGGTATATATGGCCCCCTGGGAGGCATACTAATGGCGCACCGTGGCCTACACTAATGGCGCACTGCCCGGTGCGCCATTAGAGTACCAGATACTAATGGCGCACCAGCGGTGCGCCATTAGTAAAAAATACTAGTGGCGTGATGCTAGTGGCGCAACAGTAGTGCGCCATTAGTAGGCAAAACTGCTGCGCCACTAGTAAGCCTTTTTCTAGTAGTGCCACCTGGCTTGGGGGGCAAGTTTCCCCCCTTGGCCGCCGCCCCCCCATGTAGATGGGATCCCAGGGCCGGCGCCCCCCCAGGGGGGCCTATATATAGTGGGGGGGAGGGAGGGCAGCAGTACCCTAGCCCCTGGCGCCTCCCTCTCCCTCCCGTGACACCTCTCCCTCCCGCTTGCGCTTGGCGAAGCCCTGCCGGGATCCCCGCTACTTCCACCACCACGCCGTCGTGCTGCTGGATCTCCATCAACCTCTCCTCCCCCCTTGCTGGATCAAGAAGGAGGAGACGTCGCTGCTCCGTACGTGTGTTGAACGCGGAGGTGCCGTCCGTTCGGCGCTCGGTCATCGGTGATTTGGATCACGACGAGTACGACTCCATCAACCCCGTTCACTTGAACGCTTCCGCTCGCGATCTACAAGGGTATGTAGATGCACTCCTTCCCTCTCGTTGCTAGTAAACTCCATAGATGGATCTTGGTGATGCGTAGAAAATTTTAAATTTCTGCAACGATCTCCAACAGGACTCCCCCCCATGGCGCGCCCTTCTTGGCCGGCCGCCTCCTCCTCCCCTCCTTTATATACGGGGGGAGGGGGGCACCCCAAAGCACACCAGTTGTTCACTTAGCCGTTTGTGGTGCCCCCCTCCACAGTTTACTCCTTCAGTCATAGCGTCGTAGTGCTTAGGCGAAGCCCTGCGCGGATCACATCACCATCACCATCACCATGCCGTCATGCTGACGGAACTCTCCCTTGACCCTCTGCTGGATCAAGAGTTCGAGGGACGTCATCGAGCCGAACGTGTGCTGAACTTGGAGGTGCCGTACGTTTGGTACTAGATCGGTTGGATCGTGAAGATGTTGGACTACATCAACCGCGTTAACCTAACGTTTCCGCTTTCGGTCTACAATGGTACGTGGATACACGCTCCCCTCTCGTGCTATGCATCTCCTAGATAGATCTTGCGTGATCGTAGGAATTTTTTTGAAATTGCATGCTACGTTCCCCAACAGTGGCATCCGAGCCAGGTCTATGCGTAGATGATATGCACGAGTAGAACACAAAGAGTTGTGGGCGATAATAGTCATACTGCTTACCACCAACGTCTTATTTTGATTTGATGGTATTGTTGGATGAGGCTCGGAGGGAAACTCATGTGCACGTGTGGTATACTAAACGGTAAAATGTACTCCTAGTCTTGCCTCTAAGACTAGCTCAAGTGTTGCATGATGGTTCTGTTTTCCTGATCATGGGCATGTCTATGCCATCAACTTTGAGGGCACAATGTTAAGAGAACATTTGTGTTGAATCGACCCGGATTTATGTTATGCTATGAGATTCATTCGTCACAAGTTTATGGTTAATAACACAGAGATGGTTAATATTTGTATAATTCCTTAGACCACGAGAGTATCGAGTTTCTTCATACTTGCTTCATGAACTTTGGGGTTTGTTAAACGTCATCCGTAAATGGGTGGCTATTACGGCGGCTTACGGGTTCATGGAAAAGTGTGTCAAGTAACTTGATAGCTCAAGATTGGGATTTGCTCCTCCGACGATGGAGAGATATTCTAGGGCCCTCTCGGTGTTACGGTATCCATCATCGTCTGGCCAGACATAGTGTGATTTGATCACAGGGATGTGGGAACACTGAAACGAGAAAAGAGAACAAAACTGGTAACGAGGTAACTAGCATAGTGGACAAGTTGTTGATCCACGGAGATGCAAGTAAATCTCACCTCGGGTATTTGTAACATACCGCGAAGCAACAGGAATAGCTCACTTCAACTGGAGGTTCACTCGAATATTAATTCGTGTGGGTATAGGGGTCAATATGGGTGTCCACGGCTCCGATGTTGATCATTGATCGGAAGGGGTTCCGGTTCATGTCTATACTTCACCGAACCTATAGGGTCACACGCTTAAGGGTCATCTATCTGCTGAATACTAGACAGGGAGTGTGAGAGAAAATCATCCAAAAAGTTTCGGGTCACACGCTTAGTTCAAGAGTGCCTCCCAAAGGGCTGTCCGTGGGACCGTCCGAGTTTTAAAGGTCCTCCCGAAGGGCTGTCCGAGTGACCGTCCGAGTTTCAAAGGTCGTCCCAAAGGGCTGTCCGCAATACCGTCCGGCGGACTGTCCAACCACCTCCCGGAGGGCTGTCTGAGGGGCAGATGAGGGTATACATCCTCATGGTTGGGAGGTTGTAAATCCTAGCTGCGAGGATCTGCACCGCCGATCGTCATCGACTCTACTTCCCGCTGCGCTATGAGTCGGTAACGAAAAAGATCAAACCTTGTATGCAGTCTCCATAGTGGTCCTGGGCTGGTGCGTAAGTTGGAATTTTTTGTTTTCTGCTACGTTACCCTATAGTGGCATCATGAGCCGTGCTATGCGTAGATGCAGGTTGCGATCTAGAATACATAGAGATGTATGGGTGTTGCACAATATAATTAGGTAATAGATGAGTTCTATTACTAAAAATTATTTGTGCGGGTAGTAGATGAAATCTGTTACCCGATGTTCTTGTTGCTTCCCTTGAATTTGCATAATCCTGATCTTGATGGCATGGTGGAATCTCACAAAGTTCTGGCAATCCGCGATCCTTTCATGCTCCTCCTGAGTATGATGATTGACAGATCAACGAAGTGCTAACAGTTCTTTGGGTTCCACCACAGTTAAAGAAAGATGGGTGTTTCGCAGACGAAAGGGAAATGCAGATATGATCTGCACGGGGGTCATGCGTATGACGAAGTTTGTATGGGGTTCGAGATTTTATTGTCTCGTGCTTCATACACCCCGCAAAGTTAATCTAGCGACTTGAATTATCATACTTGATGATGGACGTTGGTAGCTTCGGTTTGTTTCGAAACCTTAGGAGCCACGAAAAACAAGTCTTTGCATGAATCGATTAGAGGCGTCTAACTTGGTTTTGCAGGAGGGTTTTGCATGTGCATGTGATGTGGTATAGCAGTGCTCATAATAATTTGATTCTGTATGATATGACTATATGATGTAAATTGTTTAACATGACCTGCGTGTCATGATTCGGCATGATGGCTGGAGCCATATGATTGTCACTTTAATGACCTGTGTGTCAACCTTAAGTAATGCACTTATTTTATTATCTATGGAGATAGCAATATTATCTGGTGCATTGACAAGGTGGTGGCAATCTTCGTGAAGGTGAACACCGACGCGAATGCCGAAGATGAAGAGATGAAATACTTCTTTGTCAGAAAGGGCTATACCATATCATGCTATTATGAATTGCCTGAGATGTTTATCCCTTATGATGCACCCTTCTTGATTGCGCGGTAGTCGCTTTTTATTAGGGTGATCTCTCACTTAAAATATCAAAGTAGTTAGTGTTCACCCAAGTGTAGCACCGTCTGAAATTCGTATCTTTTCGGGGTGCGCCATGTACACATGAGCACGAACGAATCGAGATGAATGAGGCGGGTGAGGTCAGACCTCGCAGCAAGATCACTTGCTTGTCTTTGACATTCAGGCAGGAGAGTCCTGAGCTCGGAACACGCCCATCGAAAAATGAACAAGAATCACATACAGATGTGATCGGCAAGTTGGCCTACCGATTGAAATTCGTGTCATCAGTGATGAACCCGTCAATGGCATCGAATAGAAATATGGATCTTGAATCACTCTAAATCAATTATGAGAGATATTGATTTGAGTGGGAGTGCACTGTTGAATTAACATGTTTAATTCTCAGTGCAATTAATTATGAACATTGTCTAAATGTTTCTTGCAAAATAGTTGTAGAATAATGGCTCGCATTTCCACCTTTTCTGTTAAAATTGAATAAGCTGTTAAATATCTGGTTAAAACTTTATGGTTGGTAACGTAATGTGAGGCATGTCCTCGAGAGTGCCGAGAAGGACTTTGTTCTATCGCATGCTTTCGGTATCCTCCCACAAATGCTATGGATGATGTGACTCTTGTCCTTCGATCCAAAAGCTAGAATTCCATTGCGGTCAAGCGCAATATGTTTGCTTCCATGAAACTCAAACTTTGAAAGTTTGGGATAGTTATGTGATATTCATGGAACTGAAAATTAATTTTCAGATATAAACAAAGGCTGAAAGATATGAAATATCCAAAGCAATGTTTGTTTGCAAATTATTAGTAAAGTGTTTACTACGCATTAGACTGATAAGAGAGGGATCCAGAAGAACGAATGTCATATGATGAAAGGTGAATAAAACAACAACTTAAAGAGAAAGGAAGTGTCCAAAGGGTGTTAGTATGACTTACACGCCTAGGATGTCCAGGGCTAAAAGCCACTCTTAAGTTGGGGGCTTCTTCTGAGAGTAGGAGAAATACTAAAAGTTAAACTATTAGAAGTATAAAGGCAGAAAGAAATATGACTGCAATATCTAGCTCATGTATGAATGTCATACAAGTTTTTGATGTACAGAAGGCTGGTCAAAGATATAGTTCTTGGGAATTATGGTTAAACATGTTAATCACTAATTCTTGGGTATTGTAAGTTAATCACAAAGATACCCGCTCGATTGCATTCTGTTGCGAATCAATGTAAGAGCTACTATGGCCTAAAAAGACTAACCAGGAATGAGGTTTTAATACGTGCTGGGAACATAGTAAAAGTTACTATACCTTCTATCGGTGTATTACCTATGTATTTTCTTTCATAATTCATTTTAGAGTTTCTCACACTCTAGCCCTTTGCATAAGGTATCTTGAAAGAAGGTTGTTCATAAGAGAACTTTTGATGTTCAGTATTATGAATAAACATAAGGGCCATACTTCCATTATGAATGAGATGTATGTTATGAATAATGATATTAATATATTACCTCTGTGTTTACTTTCATAAGTCATTTTAGAGTTTTTTACACTCTAGCCATTGCACAATGTTTATTGCAAAAGGGTTGTTCATAAAAGAACAATTGTGGCTCAGTATTGTGAATAACATGAAGGGCCATGCTTCCATCCAAGATGGGATTTATGTTATGAATATTGATGGTAAAATGATACATCCATAACACTGACGCTAAATGTCGCAAGACTATGAGAATACCACACATGTGTGGGACTGCATTTGGTCAAATTGGAGAAACCCGCATGGAAAAATCCCATTATGACGGATTTTGAAGTCGTTTGATTTTGAATCATCTGACACTTGCAACTTTCCTCCGAAAAGTGAAGTGACTGAAATACCATTCACAGGCCATAAGGAACGAGCAACAAACTTATTGGTGATCATTACATTTTGATGTGTGTAGTTCAATAAATGTTGTTGCAAGTAGTGGATTTATATATCTTCAGAAATGACTCAAGTAAATATATGGATATTTGCTTGATGAGACGTAAGTCTGGATCTTTTGAAATCATTCGAAAGGTTTTCAAAAATGAAGTAGAAGTTATTGTAAAAAGGAAATTATGTTTCTACAATTTGATTGCAGAAAGGAATATCTTAGTTACAAGTTTAGCGAATGTCTGATGAGTTGTGAAAAGAGTTTCATAACTTACACCTCCCGGAACACCACTATGAGTGGAATGTCTGTGAAGATGTAATCAAACCATTTATGACATGGTAAGATCAAAGATGACATAAATAATTTGCCATTATCACTTTTAAAGAGTAATGCTTTAGAGACTACGGCTTTTACACTGAAAAGAGCTCCATCAGGTCTGCTGAAATGACGGCATGGTATGGTACGCCCAACCATGTTATATCTTTTATTAACATTTGGAATATGGGGCTTGTGTAAAAGGTTACAAACCTATTCCAAATCAGACAAGTGCTACTTTGTAAGTTATCCAAGTCATTGGGTATTCCCCCACCACTATACCGAGGCAAAGGATTTTTGCCACAAAACGGTATGCTTTTAAAGAGAATAGTTCTTGCAAAAGGGTAAGTGGGAGGACAGTGCAACTCGACGAGGTAACAAGTATCTTCGTCATCAGGTCAAAGGAAAGGAACCTTGGAAGTGATTCCAGAGTTTCCTACTGTGACTGATACGGAAGCCTCTACATGAGATGTATGGACTTCGGTCGAACTTGTAGCTGAACAACGTAGGCAAAGCTCGTGCAAACCTCTCAGGTGCGCAAATGAGGTATTGTTGTTAGACAACAGTATACCTATGATACACAAGGAAGCGTTGATGGGCCCTGACTCCGGAATTGGCTAAATGCAAATATAATCCGAGATAGTTTCCATAAATGATTCAAGATTTAAGTCTTGATAAACACTCCGAAAGACTTGGAGTCTAACGGATTGTAATGGGACTATAAACTGGTATGGATAAAAATGTTTTATCCATTAAGCTCAACTTCTTGCAATAACAAGTTCAAGGAGTTGACTACAATGAGATTGTCTCACTGTAGCAATGCTTAAAGTTGGTTTGGGTTAAACTAGCAACTAATAAATATTTCAAAACGTGAGATATGAAACATGGATGACAAAAGAATTTCCATGAAATGGAAATACAACCTAGGACTTGTATGTGATACAATCCAAAGTATTTTGTCGGTCCAAAGGATGCTAGTAAGTATGCTAGCTTCAGAGTTCTAGCAATGGACAGAAGAGAGCAAAATGGAGTTGGAATCTTCATTTTTGATGGAATGGTCAAAGGGGTTTGACTTCATCAATGGGTAACGAAGATGCTTGTGGTTTCAAGAAAGTAAGTGGGAGCATAACAATATTTCTAAAAACCTTGTGTTCTTGACACATTGTTAATTGGAAATAAATTTCTTGACACGAATTAGGACTTCATTTGAAAATAGTTTTTTGATGAAGTAATTGGGCTAAATAGCCTTGATATTAGGCATAATGATCTATGGAGATAGATTTACCTAATAGGGCTGAGCAAAAATACATATTGACAAGATGCTAAAACCGTTTAGCACTAAGAACGACAAGGATTGATTCTTGCCAAAGTCACATGGAAAGAGTTTTTGCAAGAATCAGTGTCCCAAAACACTGATGAGCAAAATACATGATGAAGATTCCACTACCTCCTGTGTTTGGATTAATCATGTATTCCATGGTATGTAAAACAACCAGATATGTCCAATACTCCCAAGCTGTTGCGAGTATAGATACCAAAGTGATCAAAAGTACTTATCATGGGACAACAGTGAAAAAGGATCATTGAGTACTAAAGTAGCACTGATGACATGTTTTCTCGCAAGTGGAGATCATGAAGAGTTCGTTGTAAAAGGTTACATCGATACAATCTTCATCATTTCTCCATGCGTTATTTGATTTAAATTGAGGGTTTTGTGTAACACACAATATGGTGGTGCGGTTAGTTGGAAATTGTTCCAAACAAGTTACTATGGCAAATTCTATAACAGAGGCGAAGTATGATGCCGCTTTAGAAGCGACCAAGACAAAGTTGTTGAATCATATAGTTCATTCATGAAGTTAGTATGGTTCCAAGAAGGCTTTGGTCAATGGGACACTATTGCAGATAGTTGCTCCATAACTCAGTCTGTGGAATCAGGTTTCGACCAATGATTCACATATATACAAAGCCAAGTCCGCACAAAATATGAATTTTGTGAAAGCGTGAAAACACAAGGATATGCAGAGATACACACGGAGCTGAAGTTGTCAGATCCGATGGACATCAGGCTATACCACATGCGAAGCATTTTTTACACCGGTATGCCATAGGTGTTGATATTATTTATCTCCAAGTTCATAATTATGTTTATGTTCCATGCTATAACTGCAATGATTCTCGAGTCTGCAATATCCACGAGGCTCGGAGGGAAACTCATGTGCACGTGTGGTATACTAAACGGTAAAATGTACTCCTAGTCTTGCCTCTAAGACTAGCTCAAGTGTTGCATGATGGTTCTGTTTTCCTGATCATGGGCAAGTCTATGCCAGCAACTTTGAGGGCACAATGTTAAGAGAACATTTGTGTTGAATCGACCCGGATTTATGTTATGCTATGAGATTCATTCGTCACAAGTTTATGGTTAATAACACTGAGATGGTTAATGTTTGCATAATTCCTTAGACCATGAGAGTATCGAGTTTCTTCATACTTGCTTCATGAACTTTGGGGTTTGTTAAACGTCATCCGTAAATGGGTGGCTATTACGGCGGCTTACGGGTTCATGGAAAAGTGTGTCAAGTAACTTGATAGCTCAGAGAGATATTTTCGGAAAGCGTTGAAAATTATTTTAGTGGGTACTAGAAATGTTCTAAGCCCACATAAATATTTTCAGTTCGAACGGACGCTGAAAAATGTCGTCGTGAATAGTGAAAGTGCTTTTTGGGATATTTATGGAAAGCCACCTTTTGGGGCTTTTCCCAAAAGGCTTCTAGAAGGACTTGGGGATCATGGAACCCCCTTTGGGGGGCCCCATGAAGGTGGGACGTTGGAGGGTGCAGCTCCTCCATGGGGCTCCACTTGTCATCCCTTTATGCCCTTTATGTGTGACATAAAGTGTGGGCATTTTGGGTTTTTCATGTGCCCCCTACCCCTTGGGTTTTCCTATAAATAGAGGTGGAGAGGCACTATCCACACTCACTCTTTCTCACATACAAGTTCCATTGCAATGATCTGGCTTCTCTCTCCCTCCCCACGAAATAGTTTCGTAGAGCCGAATGGTTGTCTGGGTTCTGGTGGGAACTAGTTCTGGACGGCGAAGCCCTGCCGGATAGATGACATCGTATGTGTGAAACTCTGTAGAGAGATCGTAGTTTCGGTCTTAGTTCAAGAGTGCCTCCCGAAGGGCTGTCTGTATGACCGTTCGAGTTTCAAAGGTCCTCCCAAAGGGCTGTCCGTGTGACCGTACGAGTTTCGAAGGTCGTCCCGAAGGGCTGTCCGCGACACCGTCTGGGGGACTGTCTGACCACATCCCGGAGGGCTGTCCGAGGGGCAGATGAGGGTATACATCCTCATGGTTTGGAGGTTATAAATCCTAGTTGCGGGGATCTGCACCGCCGATCGTCATCGACTCTACTTCCCGCTGCGCTACGAGTCGGTAACGAAAAAGATCAAACCTTGTATGCAGTCTCCATAGTGGTCCTGGGCTGGTGCGTAAGTCTGAATTTTTTGTTTTCCGCTACCTTACCCTACTGATATGGCCTTGAAACACTAAGACTGAAAGGTCGAACGTGAATCATTTAGTAGATATGATCAACATAGAGATGTTCACCATTGAAAACTACTCCATCTCACTTGATGATCGAACATGGTTTAGTTGATATAGATCACGTGATCATTTAGATGACTAGAGGGATGTCTATCTAAGTGGGAGTTCTTTAGTAATATGATTAATTGAACTTTAATTTATCATGAACTTAGTCCTGATAGTTTTTGCATATCTATGTTGTTGTAGATCAGTGGCCCGTGCTACCGTTCCCTTGAATTTTAATTTGTTCCTAGAGAAAGCTAAGTTGAAAGATGATGGTAGCAACTATACGGACTGGGTCCGTAACTTGAGGATTATCCTCATTGTTGCACAAAAGAATTACATCCTGGAAGCACCGCTAGGTGCAAGGCCCGCTGCAGGAGCAACTCCGGACGTTATGAACGTCTGGCAGACTAAAGTTGATGACTACTCGATAGTTCAGTGTGCCATGCTTTATGGCTTAGCATCGGGACTTCAAAGACGTTTTGAACGTCATGCAGCATATGAGATGTTCCAGGAGTTGAAGTTAATATTTCAAGCAAATGCCCGAGTTGAGAGATATGAAGTCTCCAACAAGTTCTATAGCTGCGAGATGGAGGAGAATAGTTCTGTCAGTGAACACATAGTCAGAATGTCTGGGTACCATAACCACTTGACTCAGCTAGGAGTTAATCTTCCTTATGATAGTGTGATTGAGAGAGTTCTTCAATCACTGCCACCAAGCTATAAAGGCTTCATGATGAACTATAACATGCAAGGGATGGAAAAGACAATTCCCGAGCTCTTCGTGATGCTAAAGGCTGCAGAGGTAGAAATCAAGAAGGAGCATCAAGTGTTGATGGTTAACAAGACCACTAGTTTCAAGAAAAACGGCAAAGGGAAGAAAGGGAACTTCAAGAAGAATAGCAAGCAAGTTGCTACTCCCGGGAAGAAGCCCAAGTCTGGACCTAAGCCTGAAACTGAGTGCTTCTACTCCAAAGGGACTGGTCACTGGAAGCGGAACTGCCCCAAGTATTTGGCGGATAAGAAGGATGGCAAAGTGAAAGGTATATTTGATATACATGGTATTGAGGTGTACCTTACTAATGCTCGTAGTAGCGCTTGGGTATTTGATACTGGTTCTGTTGCTCATATTTGCAACTCGAAACAGGGGCTACGGATTAAACGAAGATTGGCTAAGGACGAGGTGACGATGCGCGTCGGAAATGGCTCCAAGGTCGATGTGATCACCGTCGGCACGCTACCTCTACATCTACCTTCGGGATTAGTTTTAGACCTGAATAATTGTTATTTGGTGCCAGCGTTGAGCATGAACATTATATCTGGATCTTGTTTGATGCGAGATGGTTATTAATTTAAATCAGAGAATAATGGTTGTTCTATTTATATGAGTAATATCTTTTATGGTCATGCACCCTTGATGAGTGGTCTATTTTTGTTGAATCTCGATCATAGTGATAGTGCAACTTATTTGTGGCACTACCGTTTAGGTCATATTGGTGTAAAGTGCATGAAGTAACTCCATGCTGATGGGCTTTTGGAATCACTTGATTATGAATCACTTGATGCTTGCGAACCATGCCTCATGGGCAAGATGACTAAGACTCCGTTCTCCGGAACAAGGGAGCGAGCAACTGACTTATTGGAAATAATACATACTGATGTATGCGGTCCGATGAGTGTTGAGGCTCGCGGCAGGTATCCTTATTTTCTGACCTTCACAGATGATTTGAGCAGATATGGGTATATCTACTTAATGAAACACAAGTCTGAAACATTTGAAAAGTTCAAAGAATTTCAGAGTGAAGTGGAAAATCATCGTAACAAGAAAATAAAGTTTCTACGATCTGATCGCGGAGGCGAATATTTGAGTTACGAGTTTGTATTCATTTGAAACAATGTGGAATAGTTTCGCAACTCACGCCACCTGAAACACCACAGCGTAATGGTGTGTCCGAACGTCGTAACCGTACTTTATTAGATATGGTGCGATCTATGTTGTCTCTTACCAATTTACCACTATCGTTTTGGGGTTATGCTTTAGAGACGGCTGCATTCATGTTAAATAGGGCACCATCTAAATCCGTTGAGATGGCACCATATGAACTGTGGTTTGACAAGAAACCTAAGCTATCGTTTCTTAAAGTTTGGGGCTGCGATACTTATGTGAAAAAGCTTCAACCTGATAAGCTCGAACCCAAATCGGAGAAGTGCGTCTTCATAGGATACCCAAAAGAAACTGTTGGGTACACCTTCTATCACAGATCCGAAGGCAAGACATTTCTTGCTAAGAATGGATCCTTTCTAGAGAAGGAGTTTCTCTCGAAAGAAGTGAGTGGGACGAAAGTAGAACTTGATAAGGTAGTTGTACCTTCTCTCGAATTGGAAAATGGTTCATTACAGAAATCAGTTCCAGTGATGCCTACATCAATTAGTGACGAAGTTAATAATGATGATCATGAAACTTCAGATCAAGTTACTACCGAACCTTGTAGGTCAACCAGAGTGCAATGCGCACCAGAGTGGTACGGTAATCCTGTTCTGGAAGTCATGTTACTAGACCTTGACGAACTACGAACTATGAGGAAGCGATGATGAGCCCAGATTCCGCAAAATGGCTTGAGGCCATGAAATCTGAGATGGGATCCATGTATGAGAACAAAGTGTGGACTTTGGTTGACTTGCCCGATGATCGGCAAGCCATGGAGAATAAATGGATCTTCAAGAAGAAGACCGACACTGGCGGTAATGTTATTGTCTACAAAGCTCGACTTGTTGCAAAAGGTTTTCAACAAGTTCAAGGAGTTGACTACAATGAGACCTTCTCACCCGTAGCGATGCTTAAGTCTGTCCGAATCATGTTAGCAATTGCCGCATTTTATGATTATGAAATTTGGCAAATGGATGTCAAAACTGCCTTCCTTAATGGATTTTCTTAAAGAAGAGTTGTATATGATGCAACAAGAAGGTTTTGTCGATCCTAAAGGTACTAAAAAGTGTGCAAGCTCCAGCGATCCATTTATGGACTGGTGCAAGCCTCTCGGAGTTGGAATATACGCTTTGATAGTGTGATCAAAGCATATAGTTTTATACAGACTTTTGGAGAAGCCTGTATTTACAAGAAAGTGAGTGGGAGCTCTGTAGCATTTCTAATATTATATGTGGATGACATATTGTTGATTAGAAATAATGCAGAATTTCTGGATAGCATAAAAGGATACTTGAATAAGAATTTTTCAATGAAAGACCTTGGTGAAGCTGCTTATATATTGGGCATCAAGATCTATAGAGATAGATCAAGACGCTTAATTGGACTTTCACAAAGCACATACCTTGATAAAGTTTTGAAGAAGTTCAAAATGGATCAGTCAAAGAAAGGGTTCTCGCCTGTGTTACAAGGTGTGAAGTTGAGTCAGACTCAATGCTCGACCACTTCAGAAGATAGAGAGAAAATGAAAGTCATTCCCTATGCCTCAGCCATAGGTTCTATCATGTATGCAATGCTGTGTACTAGACCTGATGTGTGCCTTGCTATAAGTTTAGCAGGGGGGTACCAAAGTAACCGAGGAGTGGATCACTGGACAGCGGTCAAGAACATCCTGAAATACCTAAAAAGGACTAAGGATATGTTTCTCATTTATGGAGGTGACAAAGAGCTTGTCGTAAATGGTTACGTCGATGCAAGCTTTGACACTGATCCAGATGACTCTAAGTCGCAAACCGGATACGTATTTATATTGAATGGTGGAGCTGTAAGTTGGTGCAGTTCCAAGCAGAGCGTCGTGGCGGGATCTACGTGTGAAGCAGAGTACATAGCTGCTTTGGAAGCAACAAATCAAGGAGTCTGGATGAAGGAGTTCATATCCGATCTAGGTGTAATACCTAGTGCATCGGGTCTAATGAAAATCTTTTGTGACAATACTGGAGCAATTGCCTTGGTGAAGGAATCCAGATTTCACAAGAGAACCAAACACATCAAGAGACGCTTCAATTCCATCCGCGATCAAGTCACGGAGGGAGACATAGAGATTTACAAAATACATACGGATCGGAATGTTGCAGACCCGTTGACTCAGCCTCTTCCACAGGCAAAACATGATCAGCACCAAGACTCCATGGGTGTTAGAATCATTACTATGTAATCTAGATTATTGACTCTAGTGCAAGTGGGAGACTGAAGGAAATATGCCCTAGAGGCAATAATAAAGTTGTTATTTATATTTCCTTATATCATGATAAATGTTTATTATTCATGCTAGAATTGTATTAACCAAAAACTTAGTACATGTGTGAATACATAGACAAAACAAAGTGTCCCTAGTATGCCTCTACTTGACTAGCTCGTTAATCGAAGATGGTTAAGTTTCCTAACCATAGACATGTGTTGTCATTTGATGAACGGGATCACATCATTAGAGAATGATGTGATGGACAAGACCCATCCGTTAGCTTAGCATAATGATCGTTAAGTTTTATTGCTATAGCTTTATTCATGACTTATACATATTCCTCTGACTATGAGATTATGAAACTCCCGAATACCGGAGGAACACCTTGTGTACTATCAAACGTCACAGCGTACACTACAAAAAAATACACTTCCGTGATGATACGTGTTTGTCACAGTAGGTCGCGTTTTTTGTCATGCATGTACATCCATGACGATTTTATGACAAAATCAAGATAGTCATACCTGTGCTGTCGTAGAAGTGTTCCATGACATTACCAAAATTATCATCATGGAAGTGTCCACTTCCATGATGATAAATCGCGCGTCACAGAAGTGCTTTCGTCAAGGGCGACCGACACGTGGCATCCACCGTAACGGAACGCCGTTAAGCTATCGGGTCGGGTGTTGGATCCGATAACCCGTTAACAGCCCCGACCAATGGGGATTTTCCACGTGTAAAATCATCATTGGCTGGAGGAAACACGTGTCGGCTGATTGTTGGGACAGATGTCATCCACTCATTGGACAGAAGGCGCCTATGATACGTCGACACGTGGAACGGCCCAACAGAGGCCCATTCCTGTGAAAAGGCCGGCCCATTTGACTTGGTCAAAAGGTGGCGGGCCGGCCCATGGAAAGCCTGTTAACGGCCTGTTCGCATATAGCCCATTTACAGCCCGCTAACCCAAGGCCCGTTGCGCCCAATCCGAATTAGGCCCAGTAATCTCATCTGGGCCATCCAATATGATTCCAGCCCGTTTTCACTTCTGGCCCATGTATGGCCCATGACGAATTTCGGCCCATATGAGGCCCTTTGTAACTCTTGGCCCATTAATGGCCCGTGGTGAAACTGGCCCGTAATGAACAGTGTATCACTTTACACCCATTAACGGCCCGTCACTACTAGGGAAAACCTTATACACAGAATTTTAGGAGCAGCGCAGTTTAAAAACAGGCGCTACTGCTAACTAGCAGTAGCGAGCTTAAGTGAACCGCGCTACTAATAACTAAGTAGCAGCAGCGCTCTATGTGAAACAAGCGCTACTACTATAATTGCCACGGATTTGCCTCCAGGCTAGATATAGTAGTAGCGACCTTCCCTGGACGCGCTGCTGCTAAAGTACTTAGTAGCAGCGTTTTTTTGCAAAACTCGCTGCTGCTAAGTGTTGCACCTAATTAAGTTTAGTCCCATACTGCTAAGCGAACAAGGTGTTTACCATCTTAAATATGTTACTTCTCAAACTACCTCGATCACTTGGTCTTCATTGAACTATATGTGTAGGATTTGTGGCTGCAATATGAATCTTCACATGTGCCTATACAGGTACTGTGAGGATTCATGTTGACTATTTAGATTCTACACAAAAAGATCAATGATGACCAATGTATATTTTTGATGCGTGCTTAGACTTAGCAGTAGCGTTTTTCTGTAAAACGCGTTGTAGCTACTTTAGCTATAGCGCGTTTCCTGAAGTGCGCTACTGCTAGTTCGACTTAACCACCCGCCCGCTCAAAATTTCGCTAAGTCCTCCTCCCCCCCTGTTCCCCTACTCCTCTGTCGCCGCCGCCCGAGCCCGAGCCTGCCCTCACCGCCGCCGCCCGAGGCCGCCCTCAACCTCACCGCCACCCCCCGCCGCCGCTCTCGACCTCACCGTCGCCGCCGCCTCCCCCACCCCCTCCGCTCTCGACCTCACCGCCGCTCTCGACCTCACCGTCGTCCGTCGCCGCCGCCGCCGTCGTCCACCCGCCACCGAGGTACTCCCTCCTTCCGTCCCTCCTCCTCCCACCACGCCCTCCTCCCTCCGTCTGCGGCCGCCCCCTCCTCCCTCCGCCGCCGGCAGCCCTCCTCCCACCGCCCCTCCCTCCTCCCCCTCCAGCCGGCCCCTCCCCCTCCTCCTCCGGCCGCCCGCTCCCCCTCCTCTCTCCTCCCTCCCTCCCTCCCTTGTCTCTGTTCTTGCAAATCGTAGGTGTTTTATATAAAATAGAAGTAAGAAAATTTAGGGTAGAACTAGGGTAGTAGAATTTTTAACAAGTGTTTAATAGAAAATAGTTTATTTAGTAAGTGATTAATATAACTAGTTTACTTATATTAGGTACTTAATAGAACTAGTTTATTTGGTAAGTGCTTAATAGAACTAGTTTATTTATAGTAAGTGCTTAATAGAACTAGTTTATTTAGTAAGTAGTTAATAAAACTAGTTTATTTAGTAAGTAGTTAATAAAACTAGTTTATTTAGTGTTAGGATTATATATAAGATATTTTCAAATGTTTTTTTTTTCATATTTTGAACCATTGAAATGCAATGACCATCGATAAATGGCCTATGTTTTGCCGGAGTGTTGATTAATTTCCGTTCCGGCAAATTTCAGGCGCTCGATATGTCTTTTTTAGCAAAGGTCATGCCGGATTTTTTGGGTTTTACCGTCGAGTTATAATCTTTGAATTTTGAACACAGGAGATGTCTGATGACGATGGGATCCCGGAGTGCGGGTACTGCTACGATGACCGTGGTGTGTGCGACAGGTTTCCTCACCTGCAAAATGATAGGTTTTTCACCGTGAAGCTGGAAGAGACCTTCGATGTTTGTACAGTACGCAACAACAAGCATTTCATCATAATAAATATCATCACTTGTGCTTCTTTTGTTCAACGTGTAATTTATGGATTTTTTTCAATACGACTAGTACATCCCGTGCCATGCTAGACCATATGTATTAGAGAAGCTTGGTTTTGGTTTAGATGACATTGAGAATGTGGAGACGAGGAGGGCTCACTTAAGAACTAAACATGGTTATGAGTTTCTGGTTAAGTTCTACAATGCGGTCGATCGCTCCCATTTCGGTTGCTTTAATTGGGAAGCTCTCTGCAAGGCATATGGATTTGAGGAGGGAATGCGAATAAGATTTGATATTCGTCCCGAAGATTATGATGACGATGATAATATCGACATCTGGGTGGATGTGGATATGCCTCCAGTTTTACCTAGATGTGAGTTTGTCAAACTAATTTGTTAAGTTCAGTAATTTATGTTGTTAATTTAAAAATATTTGGTGTTCGTCCGTACTAAACTTATTTATTTATAATTGTCAGCTTATTTCTTATCTTCAAGAAATACTCGGAAGGTAGTAGACAACACATACTACAGCTATGATTCCAAGCTTAATTGTGAGGAGAAAGTTTATCTTGTCTCATTCATAGAAGATGTTGAGGCCTTCAAAACCAGTCACTCTATCAGCCCAAGTTTAGCTTGGTAAGATTTTGTTAATGATGGTAACTTCATTGCATACATTATTCTTAAGTAAACTACATTGCTAACTATATATGTTACTATTTCGGTTTTGAACAGAGGCTCCCGAAGCAAGTTGTGCCTGACATGCTATGTACCGAAGGTGATATGCATATGGTTAGCTTACGACCAACTCCTTCGGAGGCTTACCATACTGCATACTCGATTTCTTCAAATGATGGAAGGCTCAAAATCAAAGAATGGAGCAAAGTGATGAATGCGCACACGCAAATAATTGGAGACAAAATGAATGTGCGCAAGCCACAAGTTGGAGATAGGTTTATGTCCATTCTCCATGGTGAAGGACCGGTTTATCTGTTTTATGGTATTTTAGCTAGGAGAGAGGAGTAGGTCCTAAGTATTAAGAACAATTAGTTAGTGTTGATTATATATGACTACAATGTCTTAGACTTGATGGTGATGCTGAGTAGGAGTAGTGATTATGAGTACTATGATGATGATGATGATGATGAGTTGTTATTATAACTAGTGACGAAGTTGTTATATGATGTCTCATCATGGACGAAAATGATGATTATGAGGAGTTATATGACAATGATATATTATGATGATAAGTTGTTAATGATATTATGATGATGATGATGATGATAAGTTATTATGTCATTGGGTGAAAGAACCGCGGATTAGTTTCAAATGGATGGATCCAAAGTGACCATTATATTGGTTACTTTGGATCCATGCACTTGAAACTAATCCAAAGTTCTCTCACCTAGTGATTTAATAACTCATTATGATGTTAAAACAATCTCTAAATTGCTACTATATGAAAAATTGTATACAGGTGTATGAATACGACCTAAAATAAAAAAGAAATGGAACTAGGAATAATAGTAGTAGCAATTGTTCTCGAAAGCGCTACTAGTAATTAGCACTAGCGCTCGTTTGGGAAAGCGCTGCTACTAAGTAGATATAGCAGTAGCGCGTGCCAGCAAGCGCTACTGCTAAGCTTTAGCTGTAGCGCCTTATCAGTAGAACGCTTCCCCGCGCTACTGATAGGCCAAAAACCAGCGCTACTGCTAGGCTTTTCCCTAGTAGTGCGTGCTGAAAATGGCCCGTAATGAACAGTGTATCACTTTATACCCATTAATGGCCCGTTATTCCGTTGGGCCGTTTCCAGCCCATGTTATCTTGCGGCCTTCTCAGAGCCCATTTATTCTTAGGCTCATTTCCAGCATTCGTTTACTTACGGCCCGTTACTGTCATTTTCTGCTTGTGGGCCAAATTCAGCCCGTGGTTACAGTCGGCCCGTTTGTGGTCCGTTAATACGTTGGGCCGTTTTCATAGCATCATCAAATACGGCCTATTAACGATGGTCCGTTATGGTCGGCCCATGAACGGACGATTCCAACTCTAGCCCGTTTACGGCCATAATGCGGTCTGTTTGGCCCATGTTTGGCCAATCGATCATACGGCCCGTATAAGGCCCATTGATGATACGGCCCGTAGAGGGCCCATTGTTTCGACGGCCCGTAGAAGGCCCATTGTTTCTACGGCCCATAGAAGGCCCGTTGTTTCTACAGCCCGTAGAAGGCCCACTGTTTCTACGGCCCGTAGGAGGCCCAGTGTCACTATAGTAAATATTAGCGCATGGTTATTGTGGCCTAGTTTTAAAAAATAGGTTATTGCAGCCACTAGCAAACCGCGGAAAAAGAACTGCAATGACTACAAGCAAACAAATAAACAAGACAACAAGGAAATAAATAAGCAAGCAACTAACGCTAGGCTATCACGGCTATTACACATATTACATCCACTGGGCATCAAAGTTCGCCACCAGTGCAAATATAGGGAACAAAGCAGCATATCATATACACTGGTTGTCAAAGTTGGCGACCAGCGCAAATAAGCGCCGCAGCAAAACAAATCCAGAACTAAAACCACTTCAGAAGATCTCAAGAAACAATATCCTGGGTACCCATAATGCTGGCAAGATGCTTAGCAAGCTTATTAACTTTCTCTTGTTTGACGCTTAAATCCTCCAGTGCTTGCTGTTGCACCAGGAAATATGCATCTAAATTCTGCAGGGACTTCCTCAGTCCTTCAGCTTCCTGTCGCAGCACATCTGATCGATGTCTTTCAACTTGAAGTTGAGACTCAAGAAGACGAACTGATTCAGGCAGCGAGTTCGAAGAGCTTGTGCCAGCAGTAGTGGCCAGTAACTCGAATACTACATCAAGACAGGACTTTTGGGTTCTCTCACTGTCGCCAAGATAGTTTTTATCAGCTTTCTTGGAGACCAACAGGGATTTCTCACTATCTTGAACCTTATCTGCATTACTTCCTTTACCATTGCATAACGTGGTACTGTTCTCCAATATTTTGTCCGCATTCTAAAAGAGAAACAAGCAGACACATCACAGGTTTAGCATGTTGTATATGAAACTCATTTTGGTAAATGAGTTCAGTAGTAAAGTGGACAGGATAACAGCATGAAACAAACATATATCTATGTACCATGGTCACTTTATGGTCTATATCATTCTAGTTTTTGTTGCCAAATCAAGATAGAGACACAGTTCAATAATATTTGTTCAAGACAAAGCAGAATAGACAGAATATAAGTGTGGGAAACTACAGAGCAATAACGAGAACATAACTATTTATTCAATTGAAACTAAAATCAACATAGAGCAGGTTACAACAGCAAACCAGTTAAAGAAAAAGGTTTGAAACATACATGTTGCGCCATTGGAGTTTCAATTCCATCCTTCAAATTTGAAAATAGTTGGTATGAGTAAATACAGTAATGCAAGAGCAAAGGAGTATCAACCATAGCTACATAACCTGACCTGAGAACATATCTTCTTCTCCTTTAAGCGTTGAGTTGGGATTCGGAGTGGTGGTCCTCGTGCTTTGGGCACTGGAGTTCCCTTACTAACTGCTCGTGTTTGGGTGCTCTGTGGTGGAGACGGTGTTGTGTCAACTGGAACTGGGTTACTATCTGCCGGGGTTGGGGTTAGAAGGGGTGTAGCTGGTTCTCTATCCAACTGGGTAGGGGTACAATCTGCGAGAGTCTGGGTTATGTGTGGTGGATCTGGTCCTTGGGCAAGTACAACCGTGGTTCTATCTGCATCAACTGGTAGCACTATCTTTTCTGAAGATCGTGTTGTTACTCCCTTAGATACTGCCATCACCCTCTCCAATTCAAATGGCTGATAAAAAAGAAAAGTAATTGAAAGTATAGACATTGTATGATAGACAGGTGCAATGGATAGTGGGGAATAAAAGAGGGCATGAAATAATTCATATTTATGTTGTCTAACCAAACAGGATAGCATGACACAATTTCACATATATGATGGCTAACTAAACAGGATAGCATGACACAATTTCACTTTATGATGGCTAACTAAAAAAGATGGAAAGACATAGTTCAAAATATGAGGACTATGTAAATAGGATGACATGATATAACTATATAATGTGTTTATTAAATAGGTTGGCATGCCATAATTCACATACATTCACGGATAGAATGCCATAATTCAAAATATGATGATTGTAAACACTAAACAGGATGAGATGATATAACTATATGATGTCTTTATTAAATGGGTTGCCATGCCGTAATTCAGATAGATGATGTGTATGTACTATGTAAACATGATGGCATAATATAATTCAAATATATGATTTATACAGTAAGCAAGTAAGCAGATGGCAATCCATATATGATGTAAAAACTAAGCAATGCAAGACAACATGCATGACATGGGTAATATAACCCTGCCAAGTTTGAGCATAGACCTCAGGGGGGAAATAGGACTGGACATCAGTCTCTGAATCCTCCTCTGAGGAGCTCTTGTAACCAGCAAGATGTCTGCTTCAGCAGGTAGCATTGTCTGTTCTGAATACCTTGTTTTCACTCCAGATACTTCCATCACCGCTTCAAATGGCTGATGCGCAGGAAGAGTAGTTGAATATACAGACGTTGTCGACAAATGGAACACGTAATACAAAACAATGATAGCATGATATAATTCACATACATGATGATTGGCTAAACAGCATGGCATTGCATAATTCACATATATAATGCCTTTGCAACAAGATAGCATTGTATAATTCACATATATAATGTCTTGCAACAAGATGGCAATGCATAATTCACATATATGGTAATTAGACACTGAACAGGTGGCATTCACACAAAGCATGTCTAAACTAATCAAATGACATAGCAATGCGAGACACCATACGGACGATATGAGCAACATAACCCTGCCAAGTTAGAGCATACACCTCGGGGGGGAATAGGACTGGTCATCTGTCTCTGAATCCTCCTCTGAGGAGCTATCCGTAACCAGCGAGATATGCGCTTCGTCAGATAGCATAGTCTGCTCTGAAGACCTTGTTTTCACTCCAGAATTTGCCATCATCGTGTCAAATGGCTGATGTACACGAAGAGCAGTTGAATGTACTAACATTGTTGACAAATGTAATATGTAACAAAAAAAGGATGGTCTGATACAATTTACATATAAGATGACTGGCTAAGCAGGATGGCATTGCAAAATTCACATATATGATGCCTGGCTAAACAAGATGGCATTGCATAATTCACATAAACAATGAATAAACTAAACAGATGGCATTCGCACAAAGGATGTCTAAACTAAGCAGATGACATATTTGATGTATAAAGTAAGCAATGCAAGGCACCATATGCATGATATAACCAACATCAGCATGCCAAGTTAGAGCGAAGACCTCAGGGGGTAAATGGGAGTTGTCTTCTCCTTCTGAATCCCCCTCAGAACAGATATATTCCTCTCGATTACAATCCGAAATGCGTGGAGGGGGGCTGCCTTTGCGCCTGCCATGGAGCAACGTCTGCATGAAATTTTATTACCACGCAAGGCTTGTCTCTTTTGCTCTACATGTTCAGTTCCATTGTTTACAATAATTGTCATGCATAGGAATAAAACATAGTGAGATTATGTAAGGAGTGCATGCAGAAATCCAGAGTGACGGTAGCAACCTGTGGATAGACCCAAAACCAATAATAGCAGGCAGATAATGGCTTCAGTTAAAACATACAGATAATGGCTTCTTTACTATTTGTTTCCCACCCAACATGAAACTCATAGTAGACACCGGAGATTAACCAGATAGTAGATAGATACTATTGATTGCGGCCCCGATATGTACCCCACAACCATTTAAAAACTCAAGTTTGACCATTAGTTTGGAGCTGACTCAGAGTCTAATCGGTGAACAGGACGATAAAGCAGCATGTAATATTAAGGGATGCATAACGTAAGCAGACACGAAAGAGTGTGACCTCTCTTGCGGACCCGTGTAGTCCTCGAGGTCATCTGCTCGGTTGATGATGGTAATGCAGTTTTCATGGCTGCCGGCGGTGGGGAAGAAGATCTGAGGCGGCGAAAGACAGTCTGGAGGCCGGATCCCTGCTGTGCTGGACCCTTCTGTCATTGGAGCAGCTGAGCTGGGGTGGACGACGGTGCAGCAGGAGCGGGACAAACCACGCAAGGTTTTCTTTGACAACTATCTATAAGAGATGTAATTCTATAAGGGCTCGTTTGAATTGGAGGATTCCAACAATGCAGGGATAGGAAATAGACAGAAATAGGATAGGAATGCACGTGCAAAACAGAGAATTTAAAAACACAGGATTTCTGCCAATCTGGGTGTTTGATTCACAACAATTGGAAGATCACAGGATGCAGAGAAGCATGGTGAGGTTAAGTCAAACCACAAGAAAATGTACGGTTATAATGTTATTATGCTACTATCTCTTAGTCTTGTGCTTCATGAATAGGAATTTGAAAAAGAGGACAAGTGAAAATTAAAATTCCTACGTTTTTTCTTTCAAGGAGACACTAAAGGAACAAATCCTACAGTTTTCCTTTGCTCCATTCCTTTGCACCAAATTCATGAAAAGTAGTACCATAGGAAACTTTCCAATTCCTATGTTTTTCATTCACTTTTCCTTTCAAGCACTGGCGATTCTAGTAGGCAGGCTTGAGCAAGGAAAATCCTACACTAAAAAAATGTTTTTGTGCTACTTCTATTACTTTGGACCCAGGCCACTGCCATACTAGCTCAACTCCCAGGCCCATCGACAAATGCACAGCTCAAACGCGCAGAGATAAATAATGATGGCGTTCAAGAGAGTTCATCACGGATAGCTAAGTTGCCTGGTACCTCACTGCTTGTCATATAGTAGGATAAAATAATCGTATTTCCCGTTACTACGAGTGCTCAGTGGACAATATATATAACATGTAGAGTAAAAAAGAGATGCAACAAGTGTACAACCTCTTTGGCGAAGCCATGTCGATCTCAGCGTGATCGGGTTGGCTGGTGAGGATGCTCCGGCTGACTTGGCTGTCGGAGGAGGGGAAGAAGATCTTAGGCGTCTAGAGATGGAGCCCGAGGTACTGCTCCGCTATGATGGAGGGTTTCGTCGTTGGAGCAGCTCCGGTGAGTTGTACGACGCCGAGGCTGAAGCAGGACAAGAGAGACAACGTTAACCTGAGTGGAATTCTAATAGCATCTCCAATACATGACGTAAAATACATAACCACAAAGTGCTAGATGTAAAATACATCAGCCGCTCATCTCTGAACTTAACTTTCGAAACATAATTTAACTGTCGAAACTGAACTTAACTGTCGAAACTAAACTTAACTGTCGAAACTGAATTTTGCTGTCGAAACTGAATTTTGCTGTCGAAACTGAATGCACTAGCAAGGTGAGGCTACACGTCGGTCGACTGACTTTTTCATCTCTGGTCAGTCGATTTTGCAGCCGTTGGATACGAAATCAAGGGCCCGCGGTTCATCTTCAACCTCCACCCCCCTGAGCCGCCAGCCACCACCTGCCAAACAGCAGCACCCCGCCGCCCGCGGCCGGCCCGAAAACACTCCCCACCGCCGGTCCGCCGCCGCCCCGGCCATCCCTCTAGGCCCCCCCCCCCCGTGCCGAGCTTATTCTCCGGCGATCCCCACGCCACCGCCGGCGACCATCACCCCCACCCTGAACCCTAAGATAGATAGTGGGGTACCTCTCCGGCGAGCCCCCCTCCCCGCTGCGGCTGGTTCTTCCTTCACCCCGGCGAGCCCCCCTCCTCGATGCGGCTGGTTCTTCCTTCACGCCGGCGAGCCCCCCCCCCACCCCCTGAAAATCGGCTGACCCAAAAGTCGATTCAGTCGACTGAAGTGTAGCTAAATCGGAGCAGCACCGCAAGCAAGAGCAAGAGCGAGAGCAGCAGCGCGAGCAAGAGCAATAGCAAGAGCAGACCAGGCAGGGGACCAAGAGCAAGAGCAGAGCAGCAGCGCGAGCGAGAGCTAAAGCAGCAGCAGCTCCTACTGATGTGGACGTCACCGCCGAGGGAGCGACGTCGTGGAGGAAGTGGCCGGCGACGCCGCCGTGGATGGATCCGCGCCGTGTTGGCTCGGGACCGAGCGCCGGCAGCACCGTGAGATCGAATCAAGAAGAAAATGCGGCGATTAGTGTACAACCTCTTTGGTGGCGCCGATTAGGCCGCAGCTTCATCCGAGGAAACGGTGATGATGATGCTCTTCCGGTGGTGCAGGTGAAGACGGCGGTGTGGGAATGGAGGTGGCACGAAAGACGAGGGGAACGTCAGGGCAGCTCCTTGGAGGTGGAGGACAGGGTGGCTGAACCGGCGGGACGACGAGATCGACGACGGATCCTCATCCGGTACGGTGGATGAGGGACGTCGAGGTGTTGCTGTGGACGACATCGTCGGGGAAGAGGCTCCGGCTGGGTGGCGGATGGAGCAGGGTGTGGGGCTTCGTCGCGGGTTTTCGCGGCCTCGGTGTACGAATGGGTGCGCAGATGGGATGGCAGTGGGGAACCATGGCTTAGGGACGCGCTTGTCCGAAATGTGGGGTAAGTTACAAAAGTACCTCCACCGATTTGAGGCGGTTCTTTCGGTTCAGGGCTACCACGGGAATTTTGCATGTCGGGATTTCACAAGAGGTGGGAGTTTTCGCGCGCATTGTAATTTCGGAATAGCAAGGCGCGGGTTGAGATGGAGGGAGTTGTCGGAGCACGATGAGACAAAGATATATCTTAAATATTTCGGGCTAACAAGGCGCGGGTTGAAATTTCCGGACAAGCCTAACGTGTACTGTACCAAATCAATGCCCACTAAAAATGTCATTCAAAACTTTGAATTCATGTTATGTTCAATTAAAATATTTTGCTACGTGTATAATGCATGCAACCTACTACTCAAATGAACGTTTTAGTGCATTCCAAACGTATATACTACCGCTTTAATATGAACTAAATTTGAATTCGTTTCTCTATTTGAATAAGATCTACAGTAATGATTGTTGTGAAGTCAAGGCATTTGAATTCGTTTCTCTATTTTAATAAGATCTACAATCATCATTATTGTCAAGTTAAACCATCGTTTGTGTATTATCTTCACAGCACACCACATGATTAGTCTCGAGTTACATATGAACTATGTGTACTATATGAACTCGAACTCGATTTTTTGAATCCACTTTATGTTGATTTCAAATCACATTACATTTCTAGCTCTAGCTAGATCTTCATAATCTAAACCATGTCTCATATGTATAATGTGTTTATCACATTATGTATGGTGCCCCGCCCCCTATGCCTACAAGTATTTAGATGTGAGTTGCAAACACCACACATTACCACAAATTCATAAAATGTGAGAATGTTCGATATATAGTATTGTTTAGATTGTTCGATATTTAGTTGTAAGCTGCAAACGCCACACATTATCACAAATTCAAATAAAATGTGAGATTGTTTGATGTATAGTGCGGTTTAGATTGTTCGACATTTAGCTGTGAGTTGCAAACGCCATGCATTATCACATTATGGTATAACATGTGCACATCACGTGTATCACCGCTATATTCATGCATGCATATGTTTAAAACACTATGATCTCCTATTCAAATATATGAATCCGCTTTCATATCAAATTATGATCTTTATTAGTCTCTTACACCCACACAATCCTCTAACCTTTGTAGCTACCACTAACTTTCTCTCGTGCATGCACACGCCCTCCTCGCCCACCCCTCCCTCGGCATTCTATCCACCGGGCACATTCATTTTTTTTCTTTAGGTCGTTCTCCCAGAGTCTCCACAACTCCTTTCCGACACACACCGATCGATAAACCTCTCCAGCGATGCCTGCCTACAACATACACACGCACCTTCAATCTCCTCCATTATGTGTCCTTGCCTCGTGTCTCTCATACGGTCACACACACGTGTAAACTCTCGCCCCTCTTTTCATCGATCTCACAACGGCACACTCCTCCCCCTATCTAGCTAGTAGCTGGGCCTCTCGCACCACCTCCTAGCTCCATTCTCTCTGTCTATCCGTCTCGCTGGGCCTTATTTGCCTCTAACAAATGGACGTACACCGACCGATCTCTCGCTATACATATAACTAGCTAGGTCCTTATAACTCGTTTTTACCCACGCGTCGATCGATCTGTCTCATTAGTTATGTCTCTCCCTTCCTCCGACAAACAACAATTGATCTACCGATCTAGTTAGGTTTGCTTACCAAACACATGGTTCCCCTTCATCATCCATGGATGCGTCCCGACAGATCTATCACGCACAGGCACACACAGAAACACATCCCCACTCTTATTGATAACATTGCAGTTCCACCCTCAGTTTGTCTAGTAGGCCTCTCCCACCATCTTCGAGAAGCAACTCCATCACCCATCCAGCACTCTACCCCTCTCCCTCCCTCTCTCTCTCTCCTCTCTCTCTCTCTCTCTCTCTCTCTCTGTCCCATCATATTTCCCGTCCTTCAGTTATGTATGGATGTCGACCGATCTCCCTCAAGACATAGCTGGGTCTCTCCTTCTCAAAACATATATGAGTCGTTCTACCTCTATAGTTAGGCCTTTGCCTACCCCTCCCCCCACCCCCCCCTCCCCCCCACACACACACACCGATACATCGAGCACTCTAGTCATGTCTCCCTGCCACACACAAACTTGACATGTGCCCTCTGACGTTCCGGTAGGTCAGTCGCCCTATATCTTTGACTTGCACACACACACAATTTCGATGGCTCTCTTCATCGATCTCGCACCCACCCACTTGATCCTCTCTTCGAATCTATCAATATCTATGACCCCTCCCTCTCTTCTCGTGGATTGCCCGACCCTCTATATATGATATGGATAGGCCTCCATTTCACACACATTGCATGCAAAATTTTGTTTGAGATGTCATCGACACATATTCCCACAAATACATTCACGAAATCAACCCCCCGCCACCCCCACCCCAAAACAAAAAACACTCACGAACGCGGTTTGTATCTCTCACACACACCCACGTAGGTGGGGGACGTGCACGCACTCCCGTCTCTTTCCCAACCACGCCCGCGCGGGTACACGGTGGAGCTCATTTTTGTACGAAAAAGGCAGCCCACGTGGTAATTTGGCACGTGTACGGGTTGTCCACTTGGTGGAGGGAGGATCGTCTACCACGGGTGAACAAACAAATTGCGACTTGACGCGTTATGTTAAAAAAAGAGGCAAACCATGTGGGGCCTACCTTAGAGGCAAGGCTCTTTGCACTGGAGTACTTTTGATGTGTCTCGTCAACTCGCATAACGAGGAGAAGCTTGCTTAGTACACCGTCTCCCCCTCCCACGGGCGCGTTGGCTTGCAGGATGAGGTGAAGCTTGCTTAGTACTGTCCGCCTTACGCCCGCTCCCTCGCCCATGCGCGCGGTGGCTCGCAAGACGAGGAGAAAATTTTACTACTCCCTCTGTTTACTCCTCGTCCCTACTACATTCGTTATAGAGATTATATCATATTGTTTGGAATATATATGTCCTTTAGTAGATTTCAATATGAACTACTAGTACATACTCCAAACACTGATGTATACAGACGTATTTTACAGTGTAGATTCACTCATTTTGCTCCGTATGTAGCACTCTCCCTCGCCCCTCGACCCTCGCCCACGTGGTGGACATGCGGCAATTCATTCGGTCTCATATAGCCAGAACGATATACACTGCACTACCATTATTGCTCGACTTCCCGAAGAGGCGAAGAGCCAATCGCAAGGTTAATATTTTGGAGATGCCAAGCGCAAGGTTATAGCAGAACGAGTAGTAGGTGTCGCGTCATTTATAAATAAAGTTTTTTTTTCTTCAATGGCACGTACGCAATATGATAGGTTCATATGGAGAGAAAAGGAAACCGCTCCACTATATACATAGTCAGGACGGGCCAGCCTACACGGTTGCTTGCTGGAGTTGCTCTCTTCACACTCTCTCGCACAAAACAACTGTGGCCACATCTCTAACATCCCGGCGGATCACGTCCGTCGGGGGAAGGGGTGGATGCATAGTGTAGATGCGGTCGCCGTCGCTGACGGCAAAAACCCACTGTCGGCACGTCCCGATCAGGGGTCCCCGCCGTTCTCTCTCACAAAGCCGGTGAGGTTGCCTTCGTCCCTTGCTCACTGCCGCGACGTGGGCAGTTGCCGCCTCCCGCCGCCCTCCTCAAGGTTGAGCTACGTCCCTCAAGTACAACTCCCTTTACAGCCGGCTTGCACCACTGCTCCAGCTGCCCACATCACTCCATGTGGATATTTCTCTACTTCTTTGCCCCGCACATACCTCTACTGGCTTCTACGTACTGTATTTGTGATGAGTTTGTGTCTCATCAACTAGTCCCAGTAATCTTATTCTAATCACGCTTCTTCAATTTCTTTGCCACAGGGATGCTCATCTCGATTTTGGTGAAACTGCACAAAATGATCCGATGGTCAAAAGGTTGCAAACTTCATTTCTTAGGAAGCTCGAACATTGCCAGCAAATTGAAGCCTGGTTAGGGTTCACGGTTCAAGGGCTAGGGACTGCATGGATCGTTTTTTCTTTAGCTGCCTCTGTTCCAATGTCAACTTTAGTAGTAGTACAACTTTGTACTAAAGTTTGCATAAAGTTGAGACACTTATTTTGGAACGGAGGGAGTACATATTTGCTATGATCTGTCAATCATTGAGATGCAATAGCATGCATGTTAGTCTCCTTTGTATTTGATGAAATGTTGCAACGGGCAACCTTGGACACAAGATACATGTAACAGAAGATGGAAGCTTCATAGCATTGTACAAATTTATCTCGCTGATAAATTACAGTACGTACTATACTAGTACTTCCTCCGTTCCTAAATATAAGTCTTTGTAGAGATTTCACCATGAACCACATGCGGATGTATATAGATGCATTTTAAGTGTAGATTCATTCATTTTGTTCCGTATGTAGTTCACCTAGTGGAATCTCTACAAAGACTTATCTACTAGTAATAGCTAGCCCCCACTACTAGGAATTCTCTATCCTCTCCTTGAGCCACATCATCAAAATTAATGTAGCCGTTAGATGAACTAAATCAGTCCATAATAGCCGTCTGATCTAGACGTTGAGAGGCTCCGCACTAAGCCACATGCAAGCATGCAGAAATACCGTGGCATGCATGTGAGTGGGTTTTAAATCACATCAACATGTCTGCACGCAAGCATGCACCGGTAGCATGCATGTAAGTGAGCTTTTAAGTCCCATTAACATGTCAAAAAGAAAAATATAATCCCGTTATGCAGTAGGAGTTGGCTGATCTTTTTTCCTTACGTGGGATGATCTAAATGATGATGGGAGTTTTTTTAGTTCGGCTACCACATTTGTCATGCGGTTATAGAGTTTTTTTTAGTTCTATGAAATCGATAATTTTACGCAGAGAGATATACGGCTGTTCCGCGGCAACGCGCGGGGACTCATCTAGTATTTAGGAACGGAGGGAGTACTATGTAAAGAGTTAGATGTCGCATGGTGTCCAGAAAATATGGTGATAGTGTGAGGTGGGCCATGTAATCACTGAGCCTGCGTGTTTTCACTGCTCTTGCACTCCTCCGCTGTAAGAATGGAGAAAATTGTAATCTAGTAGTACCTCCTTTCGCCGAGAGCGTGGGACATCCAGCAGTCCTACCACCTCAGTAATAAAGACCAATGAGCCGTCAAATCACATAGACCCTGCAGTAAGTTGGACGGACGAAGCAACCATCACTCTTGCGCCAGTGAGAGGTCGTGTCCGCTCTGCCCGGGCATGAATGCGGCACCGATTCTTTGGAGCGGCGCTGGCCGTTTCGGGCGGGAAGCGCGCACGGGCAATGGAGGGGCTTTGGGTGGGCCAGGCTGGTCAGGAGCGGGCGTGGCAGCTGTCCGCCTGTCCCTACCGGACACACCCGGAAACGAGAGGATGCACCGACTCTCGCGGCTAAAATCGTACACTACAGACCATCTCTCTGTAGGAGTAGGTCGATTTGTCGCTCTCTCTAACACACACATGCTGTCAAACACACACACGCACACGCACACGCACACACCTTGGTCCCGCTACACCTTCTAATGTGACTTGTTACACCTAGACGGAGGGAGTAGTAAGTACGAGATACGGTGGCACACTGACTTAGGTCGAATACAAGTGCCCAAAATTGTGTGCATGTTTTAATAAGGATTCACTTAAAATAGTACGTGAGCGAACAGAGGGATCAATTGGACAGTGTTCCCGAGCAGTAGCGAGATGTGTGAGGTAAGATACACCGCTGGCGCTTTTAATTTTTCTTATTAATTTGTTTGTTTCACCCTCTGACTGGTGGGACCCAACGTACTACATGGAGAGAGGTAAGGTGACTAAGGCTGCATTATTTCTGCACCACTGTGGATAGTCTTACCACCAAAGCCACATGACACGATTATGATTTAAATCCCAATGACTCCCACACACACACAAAAAAAAACACGGCATGCTTGTCACACGAATGCAGGAATGTATAAAAGGTTATTTTCCTCTCGTTGAACATAACGGGAGGGTTGTGCAGCTGGTTAGCCTGTTCGCTCATCAAACTTGAGGTCTCGGGTTCTACTCAAAAAAAACTTCAGGTCTCGGGTTCGATAACCACACTTGAGCATAATTTGTGCCAGGAGGATTCTTTGACTGGTCAAAATGGATGGATACGGAGCTATACGATCTCATAGTGACCGTATAATCACCTCATCACGTATAAGCTGCAGCCTCGGCGCTTGTTTTCTAGGGTTTGCACGCTTCACACTCTCTCTCCAGTATATATGTACACGCTGGAGCCTCAGCGCTTGAGTTGCTCTCTTCACACTCTCTCACCCTCTCCAGATCTAAACAAGACTTCGTTGGCCTCTCTCTCCCCTCACTGCTGCTCAAAGAGCCGGCAGGATCCGTCCGCCGGGAAGGGAAGGAGGCTTAACGCTGTCGCCGTCGGCGAGGGAGGGAATCCACTACCGGCGCAGCTATTCACTTTCACCCAACTGCAGCGCGGGAGGGCCTCCGACCCCTTCTTCTTCGCCGCCGTCCCATCGCCCACCGAACCACGCCCCAAGAACCTTAAGGTATAATTTACTTATTCCACATGCATTGCTCTAGCTGCATGTATACCATGAATCTAGGACGTGGTTCAAAGAGGAAAGGAGTGGGGGAAAGTAGTGGGAAAAGTGGTTCAAAGAGGAAAGGAAGGGGGAAAGTTGTATAGCATGAATCTAGGACGTGGTTCAAAGAGGAAAGGAATGGGGGAAAGTAGTGGGGAAAGTTGTATCGCATAAATCAAGCACGTGGTTCAAAGAGGAAAGGAAGGGGCGAAAGTACTAGTACAGACTGGCTATCCAGCACCTACGTTGGTCGAAAAGGGAAAACAATGACAAACGTAGTACGCACATCTGTAACGAACTGATCTTTTGTTTTGGGGGACAAGGCTATAGAGTTTGAGCAGGACTAGCACTAGTAGAAAACAGGGCTTTCGTTCGGGCCTGGCCAGCCCATTAGTCCCAGTTCACTCACGAACCGGGACCCATGGTGGAATTTGTCCCGGTTCGTGAGCCCAGGGGGCCGGCCGGGGCCTCGTGGGCATTGGTCCCGGTTCATTTCGACCCATTTGTCCCGGTTCTAGGCACGAACCGGGACCAATGGTCCTCGCTCCTGGCCCACAACCATTGGTACCGGTTCGTGGCATAAACCGGGACAGAAAGCTGGGCTTTAGTCCCGGTTTATGCCACGAACCGGGACAAATGAGTTGCCTATATATACCCCATCGCTGCAGCAGAGCACTCCACAGTGCTCTGTTTTTTGCTGGCCGGCGAGGGAGGGCATTGGGTGTTCGATGAAATGCCCGAGCCACGCTAGTTCAGCTTTCTCCTCTCGAAGCTCGACCTCCGAGCTCCATTTTTCCCAATATTTGTCTAGGTTCATATTAGCGGTCCGTCACGCCCCGTCCCCGTCTTCACCGCCGTCGATCGCCCGCGCCGATCTCGTCGCCGGCACCACCGTGGTGAGCCTCTTGGTCTTATCTTCTTTCTGAAAGAAAAAAATTCTTACTTTACATAGATACTTGTCTAATTTTCTTACTTATGACACACATAATTATATATAATGCACGCAGATTAACCGGCAATGGATGTACGGTGACAGACACACCTCCGAGTACATTAAGGGCGTGCATGATTTTCTCGAAGTGGTTAAGGCAAACAAGCAGAATGGTTTTATGTGTTGTCCATGCCCTACATGTGGGAATACAAAGTCTTACTCTGACCGGAAAATCCTTCACACCCACCTGCTTTACAAGGGTTTCATGCCACACTATAATGTTTGGACGAGTCACGGAGAAATAGGGGTTATGATGGAAGACGGCGAAGAAGAAGAGTACGATGACAACTATGTGCCCCCTGAATACGGTGATGCTGCTGAAGATCAAGAGGAACCAGACGATGTGCACAATGATGCTGCAACGGGCGAAGCTGCTGAGGATCAAGAGGAACCAGACGATGTGCCCGATGATGATGATCTCCGCCGGGTCATTGTCGATGCAAGGACGCAATGCGAAAGTCAAAAGGAGAAGCTGAAGTTCGATCACATGTTAGAGGATCACAAAAAAGGGTTGTACCCCAATTGTGAAGATGGCAACACAAAGCTCGGTACCGTACTGGAATTGCTGCACTAGAAGGCAGAGAATGCTGTGCCTAACAAAGGATTTGAGAAGCTACTGAAAATATTGAAGAAGAAGCTTCCAAAGGATAACGAATTCCCCGACAGTACGTACGCAGCAAAGAAGGTCGTATGCCCTCTAGGATTGGAGGTGCAAAAGATACATGCATGCCATAATGACTGCATCCTCTACCGCGGTGCGTACAAGGATTTGAACGCATGCCCGGTATGCGGTGCATTGCGGTATAAGATCAGACGAGATGACCCTGGTGATGTTGACGGCGAGCCCCGCAGGAAGAGGGTTCCTGCGAAGGTGATGTGGTATGCTCCTATAATACCACGGTTGAAACGACTGTTCAGAAACAAAGAGCATGCCAAGTTGATTTGATGGCACAGTGAGGACCGTAAGAAAGACGGGAAGTTGAGATCACCCGCTGACGGGTCGCAGTGGAGAAAAATCGAGAGAAAGTACTGGGTTGAGTTTGCAGGTGACCCAAGGAACGTATGGTTTGCTTTAAGCGCGGATGGCATTAATCCTTTCGGGGAGCAGAGCAGCAATCACAGCACCTGGCCCATGACTCTATGTATGTATAACCTTCCTCCTTGGATGTGCATGAAGCGGAAGTTCATTATGATGCCAATTCTCATCCAAGGCCCTAAGCAACCCGGCAACGACATTGATGTGTACCTAAGGCCATTAGTTGAAGAACTTTTACAGCTGTGGAATGGAAATGGTGTACGTGCGTGGGATGAGCACAGACAGGAGGAATTTAACCTGCACGCGTTGCTGTTTGTAACCATCAACGATTGGCCCGCTCTCAGTAACCTTTCAGGACAGACAAACAAGGGATACCACGCATGCACGCACTGTTTACTTGACACCGAAAGTATATACCTGGACAAATGCAGGAAGAATGTGTACCTGGGCCATCGTCGATTTCTTCCGACCAACCATCAATGTCGAAAGAAAGGCAAGCATTTCAAAGGCGAGGCAGATCACCGGAAGAAGCCCGCCATGCGTACCGGTGATCACGTACTTGCTATGGTCAATGATTTACACGTAATCTTTGCAAAGGGTCCCGGCGGACTAGCTGTTCCGAGTGACGCTGAGAAACACGCACCCATGTGGAAGAAGAAATCTATATTTTGGGACCTACCCTACTGGAAAGACCTAGAGGTCCGCTCTTCGATCGACGTGATGCACGTGACGAAGAACCTTTGCGTGAACCTGCTAGGCTTCTTGGGCGTGTATGGGAAGACAATAGATACAGCTGAGGCACAGGAGGACCTACAACGTTTGCACGAAAAAGACGGCATGCCTCCAAAGCAGTATGAAGGTCCTGCGAGCTACGCTCTTACCAAAGAAGAGAAGGAAATCTTCTTTCAATGCCTGCTTAGTATGAAGATCCCGACTAGCTTCTCATCGAATATAAAGGGAATAATAAATATGCCAGAGAAAAAGTTCATCAACCTAAAGTCTCATGACTGCCACGTGATTATGATGCAACTGCTTCCGGTTGCATTGAGGGGGCTTCTACCGGAAAACGTCCGATTAGCCATTGTGAAGCTATGTGCATTCCTCAATGCAATCTCTCAGAAGGTGATCGATCCAAAAATCATACCAACGCTAAGTTGTGATGTGGTGCAATGTCTTGTCAGTTTCGAGCTGGTGTTCCCACCATCCTTCTTCAATATCATGACGCACATCCTAGTTCATCTAGTTGACGAGATTGTCATTCTGGGCCCCGTATTTCTACACAATATGTACCCCTTTGAGAGGTTCATGGGAGTCCTAAAGAAATATGTCCGTAACCGCGCTAGGCCAGAAGGAAGCATCTCCATGGGCCACCAAACAAAGGATGTCATTGGGTTTTGTGTTGACTTCATTCCTGGCCTTAAGAAGATAGGTCTCCCTAAATCGCGGTATGAGGGGAGACTAACTGGAAAAGGCACGCTTGGAGGGTACCCAATAATATGCAGGGACGGATATTCTTAGTCTCAAGCACACTACACAGTTCTACAGAAATCTACCTTGGTGACACCGTATGTCGATGAACACAAGAACAGTCTGCGCTCCAAACACCCGGAGCAGTGCGACGACTGGATTACATGTGAACACATCAGGACTTTCAACAGTTGGTTGGAAACACGTCTTAGAGGTGACAACACTGTTTGTGATGAGCTGTACTCGTTGTCCAGGGGACCATTTTCGACTGTAATGACTTACAAAGGATACGAGATAAATGGGAATACATTTTACACGATCGACCAAGATCAAAAGAGCACCAACCAAAACAGCGATGTCCGCTTTGATGCAGCAACCGAGAGGGGAAAGGACACATATTATGGTTACATAGTGGACATATGGGAACTTGACTACGGAGTAGATTTTAAGGTCCCTCTGTTTAAGTGCAAATGGGTCAATCTGTCAGGAGGCGGGGTACAGGTAGACCCATAGTACGGAATGACAACGGTGGATCTGAACAATCTTGGGTACATTGACGAACCGTTCGTCCTAGCCAATGATGTGGCACAGGTTATCTATGTGAAGGACATGTCTACCAAACCGAGAACAAGAAAAGATAAGGAACCGAATACATCATACGATGAGCCAAAGCGCCACATAGTTCTTTCAGGAAAAAGGGACATCGTGGGAGTGGAGGGCAAGACAGACATGTCTGGAGATTATGAAAAGTTTCATGAAATTCCTCCCTTCAAAGTCAAGGCTGACCCAAGCATCCTGATAAACGATGAAGATTATCCTTGGTTACGGCGCAATAAGCAAAGGACACAAGCGAAGAAAAAGTGAAGACTTTCTCTCCACACCTATTATGATGATACCATGCCAACTTCCAACCTTTTCGTAATTCATTTGAAATGCCTGTTGTAACAGACGAGCATTGCGCCTCTCCTTCATCGTCTCTGCACTCAGGGCTTATAAACCGCTGCGAGTGCCTCTCGCTTGGCGAGGTGGTACTAAAAAAATAAAATGCCTTTGTAACAGCCTTAGAACCGGTACTAAAGGAATTAACTAAAAAGCTTTTATAAACCTCTAGTATTATTGAAACTAAAATTATATAGAATTTATGCAACTAAAATTATCAAAGTATTTTCTGTTCAAAACATTAAATGCAAAAAGAACTTTCATAAAATAAATACAAAAGGCAAAAATAAAATAAGTAAGTAGAAACAAAATAAAATAAACTATAGTAAATAAAATAAATAAACCTTAATAAAATAAATAAAAATAGCAGCAGTAAAATAAATAAAAATAAAATAAATAAAGTAAAATACATAAGTAATTAGAAACAAAATGGAATAAAATAAATAAGTTTTTTGTTGTAAGTAGAAACAAAACAAAATAAATAAAGCAAAAAACAAAACAAAAAAATAGGGAAAAATTAAAAATATGCCACCTACTGGGCCACCACGGCCTGAATACGACTAGAAACCCATCCATGGGCTAGGATTCAGACCCGCAGAAGGCCCAGTAGGCCCATCTGGCATAGCAGTGACAATTAGGTTCGTAGCACCAACCGGTACCAATGCCAGCCTTTAGTCCCGGTTGGTGCCACCAACCGGGACTAAAGGTAGCATTTGTACCGGTTTGTCTCACGAACCGGGACCAATGCGTCGAGTATATATAATCCACTCGTCAAAATTTCATTCAGTTCATTCTTCCCCGCCCTGACGCCGCCAGGCTGCCCCTCTCCATCTCGCCGTCGCCGTCATCGCCCCGCGTCGTCCCGCGTCGTCGTCGCCCCGCGCCGTCCGCGCCGCCCCGACGCCGTCGCCGCCCCGCGCCCCGTGCCCCGTGACGCCGCCGGCCCTCACCCGCCCCGTGCCCCGCGACGCCGCCGCCCCTCACCGTCGCCCGTCGCCGCGCCGCCCCTCACGCACCGCCGCCCCTCACCGTCGCCCGTCGCCATCCCATGAGCTAGCTAGCTTATATGAATTTTGCTAATTTAATTAGATGTGTAGTTAATTTAGATGTGTAGTAATTTAGATGTGTAGTTAATTGAGTTAGATTTTGTTCATAGATTTTTTTGTTAGATTTTTTTTCATATTGTGTTAGATTTTTTTCTATACATATATTTTTTGGTGATATTATTGTTGAATATGCATGTTTGTATGTTCATATATATGTAAAGATCGAATATGTCAATTTTTTATGATTTTTTCTGTTCATAGAATTTTTATGATTTTTTCTGTTGTAATTTTGTTCATAGAATTTTAATGATTTTTTTGTTCATAGAATTTTCTTTGTCAATTTATGTATATGTTCATATTGTGTATGTATAGGAAAATTGTGTATGATCAAAGTCATTTATGTATTCATATTTAGAAGAAAAAAGCAGGAGAGGAAAAAGGAAAATAAGAAGAGAAAGTGTTTAATATAATTAGTTAGAAAAATAATAGAACTAGTTAAACTAGTTTATTTTTAGTAAGTACTACTTTATTTTATTTATAGTAAGTGCTTAATATATAGTTGAACTAGTTGATTTAATAATTAAACAACTTTATTTTACTATAGAAGTAGTTTATTTTTAGTAAGTACTACTTTATTTATTTATAGTAAGTGCTTAGTAGTTGAACTAGTTTATTTTACTATTTTTAGTAATTAAGTACTACTTTATTTTACTATATATAGAAGTAGTTTATTTTTAGCAAGAAAATTAATAGAACTAGTTTATTTTTTAGTTCAAGCAATTAATCCCGCATCGACATCGACGATGCCTATCCCGCATCCTCGTCGTCGACTCGGCGATGGAGGCCTGCTTGATCAGGGCCATGTCCAGGACTGGGCTCCGCCGGGCTGGTATTGGGAGGTGCTACCTTCCGGGGGGCGTAGGTTGGTGAGGAGCCAGCCCGTTGTTGACCCAATCCTTGTTTGGTGGCGGTCGCGTGGGCCATTGACTCTGCCAAGGCTTCCGGACACCGCGGAGGTGGTACATCACCGTGTCAGCGAGGAGGACGAGCACGTGCGTCACTACATGGTTGCGTTGGAGGGCAGGTCTGACAATACCTGGCAGGTTCTTCAGGGATCTCACTGGAGCTATGATCCTGTGATGGTTCCTTCTCTTTGGGTGTCCACCGCCCGCGCCGATACCCGTCGGGCGCTGCGGTTCTAGCTAGCTGTATTAACGATGCTATATGTATGATAGTATTCGAGGTGTATTAATTAGTGATAATATTCGACGATGTACGGGCGCAAGAGATGATGTAGTTTTGCTTATAATTGAATGCATGCTAATTTGAATACTACTTTATTTTACGATTTGGTTTTGCTTATTGAATGCTCAAATTGGAAAAGTACTCCTACAACGCTAAAATTGGAGAGCACTATGCAAGGCGTATGCATTTGATTAGTTGATAGCTTATAGGGTTTTTGTTTTTACAGAAATCTAGGAGCCCCCTCCATCATCCGCGCCGTCGTCACCGTCACCGACCCCCCTCCGACCTCGAGGTGAGACCAGCCAAATCTCCATGTCAATATGAGTCCTATAATATGAGTCCTCGGGTTGACTGTAAGTCTGTCGAGTCTCCACCATATATGAGAGGACGAAGGATCCCGACTGTTGTCGTGGGGGTAGCTTCTCCTTCATTCCCGTGGGGGTAGCTTCTCCACCATATATTTAATTGTAAAAGTTTAATATTTGAATTATGAACATAGGAAATGTCGTACTCGGACGACGAAAACCGCCCGGGGGAGTGTGAATGGTGCCACGACGACCGAGGTATGTGTGACAGGCCTTACCTTGACGAAGATCGGCGCTTCAGCATTAAGCTGGAGGAGACCTTCGATGTTGAAACGGTACGCAACGACGACAAGTGTTATTTTTTTGTAATTAAGCATGACTTCAAATATTTCAACGTGTACTTTTCATGTTTTACAATTCGACTAGCTTATCCCATGCCATGCAAGACGCTATGTCTTGGAGAGGATGGGTTTTGAAGACCATGAAAGTGTCGAAACAAAGAAAATTCACCTAAGGACCCATCATGATGTGGATTTTGAAGTAAAGTTGTACAATTCTGAGAGCGTAACCCATTTTGGTTGCAAAAAATGGGAAGCACTTTGCAAGATGTATGGTTTTGATGAGGGTATGCTTGTCACCATGGATCTTGGTGATCCTGACATCGAGCAGGACAATATGGACATTTGGGTCCTTGTTGATACGCCTCCAATTCTACCGCTATGTGAGTTTCTCAAACATAGTTATTAACTAATTTATATTGTTCATTTCAAAATAGTTGACAACTTATTTCCATTGACGGCTTATTTTGATTGTTCAAACAATGTGCGGAACATGGTAGACAGAACCTACTACACCGATGGCTCTGAGTTAACTTATAAGGAGAAAAATCATCTGGTCAGGTTTTGTACTGATCTTGAGAATTACAATATCTACTGTAAAACTCCTCAACATTATGGTCAATACGTGCCACTAGTGCACGTGTTGAACTACGGTAACTACTATGGAGATACCCTGGTAAGATTTTTTACTATTACGGCATCCGTACATCTTTTGCATACTTCTAAAACTAGTACATCATTTCTAACTATGAAGTTATTACTATGTTTTTCAACAGATAATCCCAGAGGATTGTGTGCCTCACTTGATGTATCAGAGTGGTCGCCTTAATGTTTTGAACATACGTCCAGGTCATCCTACGAATCTCAACTGTCCATACCAGATTTCTAAAAGAAGTGGAGACATGCAAATCAAGGAATGGAAAAAATGTATGGACAGTCGTAAGGAGGTTCTTGGAAGCAAAAGGAAGCGAAGCGCAAGAATTGGAGACAGGATGATCTCCATTCTCCATAATGGAGAGTCAGGGTCTATATTGTTTTATGCTATTTTACCTTAAAGAGGGTATTTCGGTGTACTACCTAATACTGATGATCACGTGTTAAGAACAATTAAGTAGCTAGGGTTGGTTCGATGACTATGAGGATGATGATCGTATGACTTGTTATTAATAACGAGTAGAAGTTGCATGATGATGATTAGTAGGACTTGTTATTATATATGATGATGCATGATGCGAGCATGAAGAGTTATTATATATCAGCGGGTGAAATGAACATGGATTGGATTGAAGTGAAGGCAACATGCATGTGGTGCATGTCGAAAGTAGTACAATCCAAACTTGATCAAGTTAGGATTAGTATTACTTTCGACATGCACCACATGTTGCCTTCACTTCAATCTAAGCCATTCTTAGGCATAGTAGTACGTAGCGTTGGTAAACCAAGCACGGAGATATAAGAGAGGACACTTCTCTCTAATAGCTACCTAATAACAACCTAAATTAACCCCCAAAACCCCTAAATCAGCCCCTTTCAAAAAAAACTCAGCTCCAGCCAGATGCTGACGCGTGGATGCCTATTGGTCCCGGTTGGTGTCACCAACCGGGACCAAAGGCCCCCCTGCCTGGGCTGGCTGCACCGGCCACGTGGAGGACCATCTGTCCCGGTTCATGTAAGAACCGGGACTAAAGGCCAAGGGCATTAGTAACGACCTTTTAGTCCCGGTTCACAAACTGGGACAGAAGGCCCTCACGAACCGGGACAACAGGCCCTTTTTCTACTAGTGTAGATTTGCTGCGCTCACATAGGGAAAGGTGTCTAAAGATAACAAAACTGGGACCAACACAAATATGCTCCTTGGTTGTTTGTTCTTTGTTGCAACAGACTGTGCATGACCACAGTACATCGGTAGATGCACATGGTGCTGGTGCGTCCACTGTCCTGTGCAACTCTTTAGCTGTTGTTAATCTAAGGCCCTGTTTGGTTAAAAACTCCCTAGTCCCTACCTGCTTGGTTCCAGAGACTAAACACGGACTAGAGGTTATTAAATGACATGCTAAAAGACCATGTTACCCCTAGTAATGAACTAATAGAGACAAGGTGCAATCCGTGGCAGGGGCAACTGTTGGAAAAAGTCCCAAAAAGACTCCCTCGAGGTCTTCTTTCTTTAGTCCCAAAAATGCCCACTTTTAGTCCCTAAAAGTCCCTCCTGTTTGATTTAGATGGGATTGACACAGAGTTTTTTTAGTCCCTACACCACAATGTCCCTGTAAACAAACACCCTCTAATAATGCCGCTGGAAAATTCATGCAATGCCACAGTTAAAAGCAAATTACATGTTTAACGAATTTTATTGTTAATATAATCTCTATGTAAATATTAATCAATGCCACCGTTTGAGAAATGCTATTGTCTTGCTTTCTTTCCCATTTAGATAAGGTAGATGCTTCTTTTTGTTGGCTTCTGTGTCATCCACCGTTATTGAGCACTAATTGTTTCCTTTGCACCTCTGTGTAAACAGGGTTATCTACTTCACCTCGTTGCCATTGTGACCTTTTGTTGCACTGCACAAAACACTTTTGTTTTAAGAGTGTTTTGTGCAATTCAACCAAAATGTCACACCGACAACGTTGCTTGATTGCTTGACCTTAGTGGAACTGCACAAGAGGAGATCTTACTTCCTATCCGTGTTGGCAAATTTGGTTCAGATCTTCTTCTTGTGAGTTGTTTGAATTCCGCATCATGAGAGGTCAGTACTAGCCTTCTTTCACATGATTCTGCAGTGTGCTTTCATATGTTGTGCTACTTGTATGGTAATGTTGCTTGATTTTAGTGAACTGCACAAATGGAGACAAGACTTGCAATCTGTATGTGCACCGTAATATCCCATTGAGGTAAGATAAGGATATTTCACAACTGTTGGTCTGTATTTTGCCACTTTCATCAGAAAATTAATTTCATTGTTTAGTGCTATACTTGTGCTCCCTAATTGACATGCCAAATCTTACATTGAAGGCGAAGCTTGTCTATTACTGAACCAAGTGATGAAGGGGAAGAACAAGCGGAAGAAAAACAAAAATCAACTCCAGGTGCTGTAACGAAGCACTGGAACTGTGATGACACAAGTAATGATATAGTTTTGCATCTTAATTTATTGCTATGGCTGGAACGAGCAATTGTTTTGCCACTGATTTGATGACACTCTTAATGTAATACGTAATTATCTCTACTTGTGCAAACAGGGATCTTCTTTGAAGATACCATATATTTTAGTGGAACTGTGCAAGAAGATGTTGGAAACATTAAACTAATTGAGGAGTATATAGTAAGCATGGCCACCACAGTAGATAGCAACAGATGGTTCCGGAGAAGTGCTTCATCTGTATGCTCTACACAATAAGCCTCCTGACAAAGGTTGGTACTCGCCCACTGATTTCATCCATATGATTGAGCTTTGTCATCTCTATTGGTGTTGTGCTACTGTTTAGATACTGTCATGAAAAAGTGGTATTGTCCTTGAGAAGTGCTTCATCTGTGTTGTTTTAAATATTTCCTTTCCTTTTTTTGAGCAAACAAGGATGCTAGCATTTAGTTGTCCTCTTGTCTTTGCACAACAGGATCATCTTCCCCTGAAGAAGAATATGGAGTACGTGAAGTGACTAGTTCCGATTATGCCAGGATGAAGAAGCCCTGTCTATCTTCTCATCAGAAGGAGCAGTTGAAGGATGGTTACATTACTCCCCACAAGACCAAACTAACTTTAGCTCAGAAGGACTGACAAATCTCCATTTTTTTGCTGTGATGCGCGAGTACAATGTTGTTCTAGGATTCTTTCTGGTGAGTTCCATTTTTTCTAAAAGTGTACTCTACATGGACCACGTAGGTGCCTGTTTAAACTGTCAATTCATAGTACAGTTTGCTTTATACTAATCACTTTTTTGTATTTGTGCAAACAGGGGTGCTCAGCTTGATTTCAATGGGAACTGCACAAAATGTTCATGAATACATAGAATCATTCATTTCCACCACAAGAAAGGAGGTGCTGATAAGTTCAAGGTGTTGCAACATATAAGGGCGAAATCATACAAGCTACGCGGGAATTTGGTTGATTTTGGTGGAACTAAACAAAAAGAACAGCTGGTTTATTTAGCACGAGGTGCCATGTCAATGTCCGAACTGATGGCAAACCCTGCCCATTCCACAATCGTAGGCATTTGATATTTTGGAATGGGACAACCTTGTCAAATTTTGCTCATTGATTTTAGCAAGACATGCGTTTGATATTTTTGAATGGGACGCCATTTGCTGTCAGCAGCGTCGATCAATTTTTTCTATATTCTTCAGTTGTGAAGTAAATATTGCCTCTGACATGTGAGTCGCTGAGATGCATAATCATCGATTGTTTTGAATGTTCTCTATGAATTGCCAGCCCTGTATGTTTGATTGCAATGTACAGAAACGCTAAAAAGCTGCTCAAACTCTTTGTACTCCTTCTGTTCCATTTTACTTCGCACATTGTGAAGTGCATACTTTTTTCTATAAGATTGGTCAAAGTAGAGATACTTTGACTGCAGACAAAACTTGTATGCAGACTAGAAAGGACCGGAGGGAGTACATGTGAAACTGCTGCAAACGAGGTGATCACCCTGGGAATAATGCTAGTACGTATTGTTTTGCATGTTCATCCAATGCCAGTGATACAGGAATTCGAACTAATCGAAATAAATTCATTCATACACGGTCGGATTTCATATAAACATGCCGGATTTCATTACATTTCATACATTCTTCAACTAAAAAGGGGTGCGCTGGGGGTATAATTAATTAACCGAAGCTACCCACCTGTGTCCCGCTGAGCCGAACAGAAGCTTCAGTGACTTAACTGCAGGTGCAGTTGCGTAACTGACATGTGGCCTGTTGGGCCCACGTGTGAGTCAGCCAACTACACCAGCAGTTAAGTAGAAGCAGCGTTCTTCTCCAGCACAGCTCTCCGACTCCACGTCGCCGCCAAGAAGCTAACCGACCGTCAATGGTCAACCCGCCTAGCTTGGCTTCAACCGAAGGGTAGCAGCGGTGGCCTTACTTGGGCCCGAGCGGCGGCGGCCTACCGTGTTCTACTCTTCCTCGTCTTCTGTGTGGCGCGGCCTCGTTGGTAGCGGGGCGGGGCCTCGGCGGAGCCGACGATGTCCTCTGTCTCGTTGCCGGCGGGCGGCGCCTCGGTGGAGAGGTGGAAATCCTCCCCCTCGTTGCCGGCAGGGTGGGGCCTCGGCTGAGCCGGCGATTTCCTCTGCCTCGTTGTTGGCGGGGCGGAGCCGGCGATGTCCTCTGCCTCGTTGTTGGCGCCGCGGGGCCTCGGCGGAGCAGGGCCTCGTCGACGCCAGCGGAGCGGGCACTCGTCGGAGCTGGCATTGTCCTCTGCCTCGTCCTCGGTCTCGCCAAACAGCGCCTCGCCCGCTTCATCGCCCTCTTTGTAGGCGGCCGCAGCCTCCGCCACCCGCATGCGGTACGGCCAGCGCTCGAGGCGGCCCTCGCGGGCGGAGCGGTACGAGTCGAGCAGCGCCTCCTGCTCCGCCCGCTCCGCCCGCTCCGCGGCGATCTGCTCCTCCGCCTGCAGGTGCTCCTGGAGGAGATGGTGGTTGTAGGCGGCGTCGGCCTGCGCCTCTCGGAACTGCTCCTCACGCATCTGCCTCACCGTGTCCATATATTGGGCACGGGCCTCGCCGATGGTCATGGTGCAATGCACCGGTGAGGATGGCGCGGAGGAGGGGGTTGGCGCCGGATCGTCGACTACCATGTTCTCCATTGGGACGTCGTCGTCCTCCGGCTGCCTGCCGGCCAGCCGGTCGGCAGCAATGGCTGCCATCTCCTTGTGGTCTGTCGTCCACCCGTCCCGAAGAACGCTGGAGCGCGAGGAAGCCATGGTGCGCAGTAGTGGTGTGGACAGGAGAAAGGGAACGGATGCGGATGACTGTGGCTATGACCGGTGCAGTAGTTTATATAGCAATGGTGGGCGGCGGAGGGACGGACGTGTGGCGCTGGAGTAGCCGCCTCGGCAACCGCGTATCATTAATTTGGGCGGCAGATGGACGGACGGACGGCACTTGTGTCGTTTAAAGGTGGAGCAATCGCCTGCACCGGGAAGCGTGGCGGGCGGCGTTGACTGTTTCGGGCGGAAAGTGCACGCGGGCGAGCAGATGACTTTACTTGGAGAGGATGACAATGGGGACCCACCAGGGCCATAGCCTCACATACGCAAGTGCCTCCTTATTTTATATATATATAACTATAATTTTTTTTTGCTTCCTCCTGGTTTCCTGACATCACGGTCCACACCATTGTCAACCTATGTATTCCCTCCTTTCCGGTTTATAGGGCTTATCTCAAAATTTTAGTTTTTCCATTTTATAAGGCTCAATTTGGTTGTTTTCCATCACATGTTCAGATTCCAAGGTGCATTAAATCATTGCATGCAAGTATTAAGAGAAAATTGACCAATGCATGTACTTTATGCATGCATGCATTGCAATTAATGCATTGATAAACATAATTTTTGAGGAAAACAAGGGCATTAAGTAGGTGCTTTTGCAAAACTACAAAAAGTATTCCACCACTCGCCATCTACCTTGATTAGTGAGATTTTTGAATGGAGCACTATAAACCGGAAAGGACGGAGTAGTCAATAAACGAGAGAATTGCACAAGAAGCGGCCGACAGCTGGGACCAAGCAGCTCGAGCAGTATTTGTGTTTTTGAGGTGTGAGCACTGCAGAGTTTTTCGATGTTTAGCCTAGATATTAATTTTTCTCCTCTGAACAACAACGAAAACATCGCTGCAGGTATTAACTGGGCGGGCTGTGGCCCGTCTAGCCCAGGCCAGATATCCAGCCCAGATATTAAATTTTTTTCAAGATGAAAATGGCTACCCCAACTATACTTTTTTTTAGGAATACCCAGGCAAGGTCAAGATGTTATTCTCCGCCCCGCTGGACTACAAATCTTTCTGCATTAGGCTTAACAAGAAAATGGGCTTTAAGAAATAATAAATGGGATGTAATTATAAAAACTGGGCAGTAACTATAAAAAAATGCACCAAACACGTAATTACTTTATAAAATATTATTTTTGGATATTGAAAATTTTAATTTCATTAATTGTTGCGAGCGCAATGTTTCGTTGGATTTTTACGTAATATAAATTTATATTGAAATTGTATTTAATCTGACTAGAAATTTCGAGATAAAAATATTTTGGATCCCATCAAAATGTGGGAAATTTTATTGAATTCTGTTTTGAACGGTTGGTTGAAATGGGCTGTACTTTTAACAAACTGTAAATGGGCTGTAGTAAATTCCATTAGAATTCAAAAATGGGCTGCACATTCTTACAAATCTCAAATGGGCTATAAGTTCTCTGCCACACACTTGTGGCCTTACTAAGTTGACGCGTCCCCTAAAAAAAGAGAGTTGACGCGTATGCAAGGCTTTGTCAACTTATAGTCAACACACGGTTCTAGCAGCAGTGGCCATTGGATGTCCATCCAACGAATGCCGTGCTTCTTCTTCAATCTCGGATATTCTAGCTTCACCCGCCCAAAAAAGATTCCTCCCCTTGACATCTGGGGCGCACCGTTTCGGAAGCTGGCCTGTGGGCCTACTAAGTTGACGTACCAAGGGCTTTGTCAACTTAGTCAATATAAACGATTCTAGCTGCAGTGACCGTACGATGTCCATCCAACGGCCGTCATGCTTCTTCAACCTCTGGTCTTCTTGCTCCAGCCGCCCAAAGCAGCGCCGGTCGTGCCGCCTGCTCCTGCCTCCCGTGGCCGGCTGTGCTGCCGCGGAGGCCTCACCGCCCCCTACTACTCCCACCGCTGGCCAGGCCATCCCTCTACTCACCCACACCCCCTGTTATTCTGCGGCGACGACAGCCTCACACCGCAGCCGAACCAGTGAACCCTCGTACGCCTCTTCTCATGGGCATCCACTACTGCGTCTTCCCCGGCTCCGCGTCGTCCCCTTCCTAGGCCTCGCCGTCGTCCACCGCCGTGGTGCTCTCGGCGCGGCGTGGTCAATGTGGTCAACAACCGACTTCCATCGGAAGAGTACTGTACGTGGAGAGGCTGACAGCTGGGTCCACGGCAGCCGCAAGGAAGTGCCTCCTTATTACGCGCAAAATAATTATTCCTCCACCTGACAGCGGGGACCCACCGGACGGGCCACCGTATTTCGCGAAAAAAATGATTCGCCCCCTGACTGCTGGGACCCACCAGCTACATCTTCGCACGCAAGGAAGTGCGTCCGGAAAAAAATGATACGCCCCCCTGACTGCTGGGACCCACCATCTACATCTTCGCACGCAAGGAAGTGCCTGACAGTCGGGACCCACCTGGTCGAAGCGTACGTAGCGTTGTCATTCTGGTCGCGAACATGTACATACATACTGGTGGATGTAGAGGCGCGCACGTGTCATAGTAGAGGCGCGCACGTAGCATGTACACGTACATACAGCGGCCAGTGTCCAAGAAAGAAAATATGGCCACGTATGTGTACATACGGGCGGGGTCTCGAACGCCTACTCGCGCATACGTACGGCCAGGGCTCGTGTACATGGCTGGGTCGGAACAGAGAAACAGTGTCGTCATCGTGTTCATGGGGAGCCAACCGGCTGGGTCGGAACGGAATGCGTCGTCGTGTTCATCGGGAGGGCTTGGACGGAACAGGCGATGGAAATGAGGCCTGGCGTACCGCAAAATGGAGGAAACGGCCTTGTGTTCGACCGGCCACGTTCGAAACGGGATCCTGTTCATCGGGAGGGGTCTGGCGTACCGCAAAACGGAGGAAACGGACCTCCTACGGTCGAAACGGGGGTCCTATTGATCGGGAGGGGTGTGGCGTACCGCAAAACCGACGAAACGGACTTGTGTTGGAGCGCTACAGTCGAAACAGGGGTCCTATTCATCGGGAGGGGTGTGGCGTACCGCAAAACGGGACTCCACGGGATACTGTTCATCTCCACCGTCGACCTCCTCCAGCCTCACGGGCTACTGTTCATCCACCATCAACCTCCTCCAGCCTCCACGGGCTCCTGTTCATCCAGCCTCCACCGCGCGCTACTCCACCAGCTACTGTTCAACCACCCCTCCACGGGCTCCTGTTCAACCACCCCTCCACGGGCACCCCTCCACCATCTACAGTTCATCCAGCCCTCCACGAGGTCATCCTGTTCATCCAGCCCCAACTGGCTCGATCGATCGGGGTCCTGTTCATCTAGAGGCAACGCCACGGGGTCCTGTTCATCCACCCCCACTGCTCACTGTTCATCCAACCCCCCCCCCCCCCCGCCCCCGCGATGCTCACTGTTCATCCAGATGCAGCATCGATCGGCTTCAGTTAGCAGCAGTAGCGGAGGAATCGCTCGATCGGGTTCAGTTAACAGCCATCGATCGATCGCTCGGGTTCAGTAACACGTAGCCTGCAGTGCAATCGCTCGGGTTCAGTTAGAGCCCAACGCCTCGCACACACAGCGTACGTGTACGAGAGAAACGCGCATCGCTCGGCCCCCGACCACCCACCGTAACTGGGAACTCCCGAAATTTTCCTCGCCCTCGCTTCTACCACGGGTTTTTCCGTCATGGTCGGCCCAAAGAATGTCATGCAGCTGCGTCTCTGCCCCGCCCAGGACGAAAAGCCCATTTTCTGTCATGATTTTTTGTCATAGAAGTAGGAGCCCACCACATCTATGATGATACCGGGTTTTGTCACAATTATCGTCATAGAAGTGTCATAAGTATGGCAGAAAAAAATTTCGTTCGGCCCAAAATGTCACGGATGTGTCTTTTTTTTGTAGTGGTAACAGAGTGATTATAAAGATGCTCTACAGGTGTCTCCGAAGGTGTTTGTTGGGTTGGCATAGATCGAGATTAGGTTTTGTCACTTCGAGTATCGGAGAGGTATCTCTGGGCCCTCTCGGTAATGCACATCACTATAAGCCTTGCAAGCAATGTGACTAATGAGTTAGTTATGGGATGATGCATTACGGAACGAGTAAAGAGACTTGCTGGTAACGAGATTGAACTAGGTATGATGATACCGATGATCGAATCTCGGGCAAGTAACATACCGATGACAAAGGGAATAACTTATGTTGTTATTGCGGTTTGACCGATAAAGATCTTCGTAGAATATGTAGGATCCAATATGAGCATCCAGGTTCCACTGTTGGTTATTGCCCGGAGATGTGTCTCGATCATGTCTACGTTGTTCTCAAACCCATAGGGTCCTCACGCTTAACGTTCGATGACGATTTGTATTATGTGTTTTGGTGACCGAAGTTTGTTTGGAGTCCCGGATGAGATCACGGACATGACGAGGAGTCTCGAAATAGTCGAGAGGTAAGGATTGATATATTGGAAGGTGGTATTTGGACATCGGAATGGTTTCGAGTGGTACGGGTATTTTACCGGAGTACCGAAGGGTTACCAGAACCCCCCGAGACACGAGAGAGAGAGAGAGAGGGGACATCCCACAAGGGGTGCCCCCCCATGGGAGTCCGAATAGGAGTAGGGGAGGGGGCGGCGCCCCCTTTCCCTCTTTTCCTCTACCTCTCCCACTCCTTCCTTTTCCCCTCCGATGAAGAAAGGAAAGGGGGGCGAATCCTACTAGGAGTGGAGTCCTAGTAGGACTCCCCCCCATGGCACGCCCCTCTTGGCCGGCCGCCTCCTCCTCCCCTCCTTTATATACAGGGGCAGGGGGCAACCCAAAGCACATCAGTTGTTCTCTTAGCCGTGTGCGGTGCCCCCCTCCACAGTTTAGTCCTCCGGTCATAGCGGATCACATCACCATCATCGTCACCACGCCGTCATGTTGATGGAACTCTCCCTCGACCCTCTGCTGGATCAAGAGTTCGAGGGACGTCATCGAGCCGTGTGCTAAACTCGGAGGTGCCGTATGATGTCTACTACACAACCTTCTCCTTGTAGACGTTGTTGGGCCTCCAAGTGCAGAGGTTTGTAGGACAGTAGCAAATTTCCCTCAAGTGGATGACCTAAGGTTTATCAATCCGTGGGAGGCGTAGGATGAAGATGGTCTCTCTCAAGCAACCCTGCAACCAAATAACAAAGAGTCTCTTGTGTCCCCAACACACCCAATACAATGGTAAATTGTATAGGTGCACTAGTTCGGCGAAGAGATGGTGATACAAGTGCAATATGGATGGTAGATATAGGATTTTGTAATCTGAAATTATAAAAACAGCAATCTAACTAATGATAAAAGTGAGCGTAAACGGTATTGCGATGGTAGGAAACAAGGCCTAAGGTTCATACTTTCACTAGTGCAAGTTCTCTCAACAATAATAACATAATTGGATCATATAACTATCCCTCGACATGCAACAAAGAGTCACTCCAAAGCAACTAATAGCGGAGAACAAACAAAGAGATTATGGTAGGGTACGAAACCACCTCAAAGTTATCCTTTCTGTTCTATCTATTCAAGAGTCCGTAGTAAAATAACATGAAGCAATTCTTTCCATCCAATCTATCATAGAGTTCATACTAGAATAACACATTAAGACACAAATCAACCAAAACCCTAATGTCACCTAGATACTCCATTGTCACCTCAAGTATCCGTGGGCATGATTATACGATATGCATCACACAATCTCAGATTCATCTATTCAACCAACACAAAGTACTTCAAAGAGTGCCCCAAAGTTTCTACCGGAGAGTCAAGACGAAAACGTGTGCCAACCCCTATGCATAGATTCCCAAGGTCACGGAACCCGCAAGTTGATCACCAAAACATACATGAAGTGGATCACGTGAATATCCCATTGTCACCACAGATAAACACGGCAAGACATACATCAAGTGTTCTCAAATCCTTAAAGACTCAATCCGATAAGATAACTTCAAAGGGAAAACTCAATCCATTACAAGAGAGTAGAGGGGGAGAAACATCATAAGATCCAACTATAATAGCAAAGCTCGCGATACATCAAGATCGTGCCATAGAGAGAACACGAGAGAGAGAGAGATCAAACACATAGCTACTGGTACATACCCTCAGCCCCGAGGGTGAACTACTCCCTCCTCGTCATGGAGAGCGTCGGGATGATGAAGATGGCCACCGGTGATGGATTCCCCCTCCGGCAGGGTGCCGGAACGGGCTCCCGAGAGGTTTTTGGTGGCTACAGAGGCTTGCGGCGCCGGAACTCCCGATCTATTGTTCGCTTTGATGTTTTTGATGTTTTTCGGGAATATATAGGCAAAAGAAGTCGGTCGGGGGAGCTTCGAGGGGCCCACGAGACAGGGGGCGCGCCCAGTAGGGGGGCGCGCCCCCCACCCTCGTGGCCACCTTGAAGCTTCCCTGGCTTGCACTCCAAGTCCCCTGGATTTCTTCCGTTCCAAAAATAACGCTTCCGAAGGTTTCATTCCGTTTGGACTCCGTTTGATATTCCTTTTCTTTGAAACACTGAAATAGGCAAGAAAACAGCAATATGGGTTGGGCCTCCGGTTAATAGGTTAGTCCCAAAAATAATATAAAAGTGTATAATAAAGCCCGTAAACATCCAAAACAGATAATAATATAGCATGAATGCTTCATAAATTATAGATACGTTGGAGACGTATCAACATCCCCAAGCTTAATTCCTGCTCGTCCTCGATTAGGTAAATGATAAAAGAAAGAATTTATGAAGTGTGAATGCTAGCAGGTGCACAAGTTTGTTCAATGATAATTTCAATCACCTTTTCTAGCATGATTATATGTCGTAACAGTAGTTCATTTCACAAAACTTCTCAAGATCAAGTAACAAGCTATTCACATGTTAAAGCATAGACCATAAACTTTCTTTGAAAACTAGCAAACTTCATCCTCAGTCATCAAACAATTACAATTCATCTTATTTTCAGGAAGGGTCTATGTCAGAGCTTTGATTTAGCAAATGCACATACTCAACCATCATATAGTCTTCTACAATTTCTAACACTCACGCAATACTTATGGTTATGGAGTTTTAATCGGACACTGAGAAAGATAGGGGCTTATAGTGTTGCCTCCCAACGTATTCACCTTTGGGTGATGTCAACAATAATAGTTCATGCTAACTTACATCCAATTGGATATATATATATCAGGATCTTTCCAACACGAGATGCTTGACAAAGGATAAAATGAAAAAGGGAAAGGTGAAGATCACCTTGACTCTTGCATAAAGTAAAATACGTAAAATAAAAGATAGGCCCTTCGCAGAGGGAAGCAGGGATTTGCAGAGGTGCCAGAGCTCGATTTTGAAATAGAGATAAATAACTTTGAGAGGTATGATCTCATTGTCAACATAACAACCAAGAGTTCCCAATATCTTCCATACTACATACATTATAGGCGGTTCCCAAACAGAATGGTAAAGTTTTTACTCCCCCTCCACCAACAATCATCAATCCATGGCTTGCCCGAAACAACGGGTGCCTCCAACTAACATCAATCCTGGGGGAGTTTTGTTTGCAATTATTTTTTATTTGATTTTGATATTTTGATCATGGGACTGGGCATCCCGGCTACCAGCCATTTTTCTCGTGAATGATGAGCAGAGTCCACTCATCGTGAGAATAACCCACCTAGCATGGAAGATACTGACAGCCCCTAGTCGCTACATGAGCAATTCGGGCATACAAAACAGATAATTATTTGAAGGTTTAGAGTTTGGCACATGCAAATTTACTTGGAACGGCGGGTAAATACCGCATATAGGTAGGTATGGTGGACACTCATGGCAAAAACTGGGTTTAAGGATATTTGGAAGCACAAGTAGTATCTCTACTTGGTGCAAGGGGTTTTGGCTAGCATGAGGGGGAAAGGCAAGCTCAACATGTTTGAATGATCCATGACAATATACTTTAACTGAGGTGTGAGAAAACATAACCCATTACGTTGTCTTCCTTGTCCAACATCAACTCTTTAGCATGTCATAGTTTAATGAGTGCCCACAATTATAAAAGATGTCTAAGATAGTTTTATATGTGAAACTTCTCTTCCTTCAATATTCTTTCATGAATTGTTCAAATGACCAATACAATGCTTGCTAACCTTCAATAAATTTACTATCTCTACTTCTTAGATGTGAGGTCATTACTCCCAACGGGGTAAGCATATGAAACATATATAATTTCAGATTTATGACATTCAACTCATTCAACCATTTACTCATAGGATATAAGTGAAGCACACGAGTAAATGACAAAGTACTCCAAAAAGATATAAGTGAAGATCAATGAGTAGTTAAATAATTATGTAACTATGTGAAGACTCTCTCTCATTTAAGAATTTCAGATCTTGGTATTTTATTCAAACAGCAAGCAAAGCAAAATAAAATGACATTGCAAGGATAGCACAACTCATGTGAAGAAGCAAAAACTTAGGCTCAACCGATACTAACCGATAGTTGTTGAAGAAGAAAGGTGGGATGCCTAACGGGGCATCCCCAAGCTTAGATGCTTGAGACTTCTTGAAATATTATCTTGGGGTGTCTTGGGCATCCCCAAGCTTGAACTTTTGTGTCTCCTTAATTCCTCTCATATCATGGTTTCTCTATTTCTCAAAAACTTCATCCACACAAAACTCAACAAGGACCCGTGAGATAAGTTAGTATAAACCAATGCAAAAACCTTATCATTTTCTACTGTAACAAATAACTACAATTATTATTCAACATTGCATAATAAATGTCTCTGCATATTTAATACTCCTATACTCAAATAGAATCATTAAACAAGCAAACATATGCAAACAATGCAATCATAACAGCAATCTGCCAAAACAGTATAGTCTGTAAAGAATGCAAGATTCATCATACTTCACTAACTCCAAAAATTATGAGAAAAATAGTAAGATGTAGAATATTTATCAGAGCTCAATATGCCAAAAGTTTCAACATTATATCATTCTCTGACTTTTCTAGGGAATTTTTGCAACAGCGGTAAACTTTCTGTTTTCAAACAGCAACATGTATACTTGCAAAATAAGCATGGTAAAGGCTATCCTTGACATATTTATTGAAACTAAAGATGCAAAACATTATTCTAAATAACAGCAAGCAAATACTAAAAAAAGAAAATGATGCTCCAAGCAAAACACATATCATGTGGTGAATAAAAATATAGCTCCAAGTAAAGTTACCGATGAACGAAGACGAAAGAGGGGATGCCATCCGGGGCGTCCCCAAGCTTAGGCTCTTGGTCATCCTTGAATATTACCTTGGGGTGCCTTGGGAATCCCCAAGCTTAGGCTCTTGCCACTCCTTATTCCATAGTCCATCGAATCTTTACCCAAAACTTGAAAACTTCACAACACAAAACTCAACAGGAAACTCATGAGCTCCGTTAGCGAAAGAAAACAAACCACCAATAAAAGGTACTGTAATGAACTCATTATTTATTTATATTGGTGTTAAACCTACTGTATTCCAACTTCTCTATGGTTTATAAACTATTTTACTAGCCATAGATTCATCAAAATAAGCAAACAACACACGAAAAACAGAATCTGTCAAAAACAGAACAGTCTGTAGTAATATGTAACTAACGTAAACTTCTAGAACTCCAAAACTTCTACCAAAATACGAAGTCCTAGGCAATTTGTGTATTGATCTACAGAAAGAAAAATCAACGCAAAAGCACTTTTCTGTGATTTACTAAAAAAAATCTCGTGCGCGCAAAGTTTCTGTTTTTTCAGCAGAATCAAATTAACTATCACCATAGGTTATCCTATAGGTCTTACTTGGAACTTTATTGAAACAAAATCTATAAAACATGATTAATACAGTAGCATAATCATGTGGAAACACAAAAATAGTAAGGTTAAATATTGGGTTGTCTCCCAACAAGTGCTTTTCTTTAATGCCTTTCTAGCTAGGCGTGATGATGACAATGATGCTCACATAAAAGATAAGAATTGAAACATAAAGAGAGCATCATGAAGCATATGAATAGCACATTTAAGTCTAACCCGCTTCCTATGCATAGGGATTTTGTGAGCAAACAACTTATTTGAACAATAATCAACTAGCATAGGAAGGTAAAACAAGCATAACTTCAAAATTTTCAACACATAGAGAGGAAACTTGATATTATTGCAATTCCTACAAGCTTATGTTCCTCCCTCATAATAATTTTCAGTAGCATCATGAATGAATTCAACAATATAACCAGCACCTAAAGCATTCTTTTCACGAGCTATAAGCATAGAAAATTTACTACTCTCCACATAAGCAAAATTATTCTTATTCAGAATAGTGGGAGTATCATAAGAGACTTGAATACTATAAACTGTTTCCAGATTAAAAGAGTAATGTTCAGAAAAAGGGTAATCATAATCATGACAAGTTTTATAAATATAATCATCACTACTTTTTATAGCATAATTTTCATCACAATAATCATCATAAGTAGCAACTTCATTCTCATCATAATCGATTGAAACCTCTTCCAAGATAGTGGAATCATCACTAAATAAAGTTGGCACACTTCCAAATCCACTTTCATATTCATCACAATAAGATTCAACATCTTCCAAAATAGTGGGATCTCTACTTCCTAAAGTTGACACTCTTCCAAACCCATTTTCATCAATATAATCATCATAGGTAAGAGGCATGCTATCATCATAACAACTTTGCATATCAAAACTTGGGAGGCTAAAAATATCATCTTCATTAAACGTAGCATCCCCAAGCTTGGGACAAACACTAATTGCAGAAAATATATTCTCAAATATTTCATCCTCATCAAACATAGCTTCCCCAAGCTTGGGCCTTTTCATATCATAAGCATAATCACTCTCATTATTAATAGTATGGATAGCACCAATAGTATAGCAATTATCATCATCACAATGAGTGGTAGGAGCAACACCATTTGGGAGGGATACCTTTTTACCTTTGTTGCTCCTTCTTTTCTTTTTCTTCACATTATGTGTGGGTTCAACCTTCTTCTTTGAGCTCCTTATTGATGAGATTGGTTGAATAGAAAGCTCCTCCTCGTTACCTGGTTCATCATAAGAAATAATAGGAGGAGATTGGGAAGTCTCTTCCCTTTCATTAGTATTCTCATCATCTTCTATTTGCTTTCTTTTCTTTATGTAATTGGCAATATAAGGATTTTCAATGCAATTCACCGCACAATACATATAAATTTCCTCTAGATCAAACTCAAGAAGGTTATAACGGGCAAATTCTGGAAGAAATTTAGTTAAACTTTTCATTTCTTCGTAACCCATAAGCAAACTAAGTTCATTATAATGTGCAAGGGAGATCAAATCATCACAATTTTGGGACACGATTTGATCATAAAACAATTTGCATCGGAGATGTAAATGACCACTTTCATTGCAAAGTTCACAAGTACGGCGAAGGAAATATAATTCTTCAGCACTCACCCTTAGCCTTTCTTGCAACAATTTAGTTTCTACATGCTTATGCCTCTTGCAATATCTATCTTCTCTATTTGGTGTATCTATGCAAACCCAATGCTCTCCACAAAAATTGACATGCTTATAGGAGACATTTTCATCATAACTAGTGCAATCATCATTAGTCCTATGGATATTCAAAGAGTTCATACTAACAATATTGCAATCATGCTCATCATCCAAAGATTTAGTACCAAGCATTTTAATGCATTCTTCTTCTAGCACTTGAGCACAATTTTCCTTTTCATCATACTCACGAAAGATATTAAAAAGATGAAGCATATGAGAGAAACTCAATTCCATTTTTTTGTAGTTTTCTTTTATAGACTAAACTAGTGATAAAACAAGAAACAAAAAGATTCAATTGCAAGATCTAAAGATATACCTTCAAGCACTCACCTCCTCGGCAACGGCCCAAGAAAAGAGCTTAGTTGACGGGGTGTGAGTGCCGCTTACCTAGCTTCCCCGGCAACGGCGCCAGAAAAGAGCTTGATGTCTACTACACAACCTTCTCCTTGTAGACGTTGTTGGGCCTCCAAGTGCAAAGGTTTGTAGGACAGTAGCAAATTTCCCTCAAGTGGATGTCCTAAGGTTTATCAATCCGTGGGAGGCGTAGGATGAAGATGGTATCTCTCAAGCAACCCTGCAACCAAATAACAAAGAGTCTCTTGTGTCCCCAACACAACCAATACAATGGTAAATTGTATAGGTGCACTAGTTCGGCGAAGAGATGGTGATACAAGTGTAATATGGATGGTAGATATAGGTTTTTGTAATCTGAAATTATAAAAACAGCAAGGTAACTAATGATAAAAGTGAGCGTAAACGGTTTGCGATGGTAGGAAACAAGGCCTAAGGTTCATACTTTCACTAGTGAAAGTTCTCTCAACAATAATAACATAATTGGATCATATAACTATCCCTCGACATCCAACAAAGAGTCACTCCAAAGCAACTAATAGCGGAGAACAAACAAAGAGATTATGGTAGGGTACGAAACCACCTCAAAGTTATCCTTTCTGTTCTATCTATTCAAGAGTCCGTAGTAAAATAACATGAAGCTATTCTTTCCATTCAATCTATCATAGAGTTCATACTAGAATAACACCTTAAGACACAAATCAACCAAAACCCTAATGTCACCTAGATACTCCATTGTCACCTCAAGTATCCGTGGGCATGATTATACGATATGCATCACACAATCTCAGATTCATCTATTCAACCAACACAAAGTACTTCAAAGAGTGCCCCAAAGTTTCTACCGGAGAGTCAAGACGAAAACGTGTGCCAACCCCTATGCATAGGTTCCAAGGTCACGGAACCCGCAAGTTGATCACCAAAACATACATCAAGTGGATCACATGAATATCCCATTGTCACCACAGATAAACACGGCAAGACATACATCAAGTGTTCTCAAATCCTTAAAGACTCAATCCGATAAGATAACTTCAAAGGGAAAACTCAATCCATTACAAGAGAGTAGAGGGGGAGAAACATCATAAGATCCAACTATAATAGCAAAGCTCGCGATACATCAAGATCGTGCCATAGAGAGAACACGAGAGAGAGAGAGAGAGAGAGAGAGAGATCAAACACATAGCTACTAGTACATACCCTCAGCCCCGAGGGTGAACTACTCCCTCCTCGTCATGGAGAGCGTCGGGATGATGAAGATGGCCACCGGTGATGGATTCCCCCTCCGGCAGGGTGCCGGAACGGGCTCCCGAGAGGTTTTTGGTGGCTACAGAGGCTTGCGGCGGCGGAACTCCCGATCTATTGTTTGCTTCGATGTTTTTGATGTTGTTAGGGAATATATAGGCGAAAGAAGTCGGTCGGGGGAGCTTCGAGGGGCCCACGAGACAGGGGGGCGCGCCCAGTAGGGGGGCGCGCCCCCCACCCTCGTGGCCACCTCGAAGCTTCCCTGGTTTGCACTCCAAGTCCCCTGGATTTCTTCCGTTCCAAAAATAACGCTTCCGAAGGTTTCATTCCGTTTGGACTCCATTTGATATTCCTTTTCTTTGAAACACTGAAATAGGCAAGAAAACAGCAATATGGGTTGGGCCTCCGGTTAATAGGTTAGTCCCAAAAATAATATAAAAGTGTATAATAAAGCCTGTAAACATCCAAAACAGATAATAATATAGCATGAATGCTTCATAAATTATAGATACGTTGGAGACGTATCAACATCCCCAAGCTTAATTCCTGCTCGTCCTCGATTAGGTAAATGATAAAAGAAAGAATTTATGAAGTGTGAATGCTAGCAGGTGCACAAGTTTGATCAATGATAATTTCAATCACCTCGATGTTTGCAAGTGTGAACTCCCGGTCTATTGTTCGCTTCGATGTTTTTAGGGTATATGGGAATATATAGGAAAAAGAAGTTAGTCGGGGGAGCTTCGAGGGGCCCACGAGACAGGAGGGCGCACCCCCCACCCTCGTGGCCACCTCGAAGCTTCCCTGGCTTTCACTCCAAGTCCCCTGGATTGCTTCCATTCCAAAAATAACGCTTCCGAAGGTTTCATTCCGTTTGGACTCCGTTTGATATTCCTTTTCTTCAAAACACTGAAATAGGCAAGAAAACAGCAATATGGGCTGGGCCTCCGATTAATAGGTTAGTCCCAAAAATAATATAAAAGTGTATAATAAAGCCCGTAAACATCCAAAACAGATAATAATATAGCATGAATGCTTCATAAATTATAGATACGTTGGAGACGTATCACCGTACGCTCGTTTCTAGATCGGTTGGATCGTGAAGACGTTCGACTACATCAACCGCGTTAACCTAACGCTTCCGCTTTCGGTTTACAAGGGTACGTGGACACACTCTCCCCTCTCGTTGCTATGCATCTCCTAGATAGATCTTGCGTGATCGTAGCAAATTTTTTCAAATTGCATGCTACGTTCCTCGACAATTTCGACGGGGGCCCTTTAATAAAAGTTGTTCAGGTGGACAAGCTGCCTCGGAATCCATGCCAAACGGGCGCTCATACGGGCTTTCGCGCCCATATGGAACATCGTATTTTGTTCTGTTTTCGCATGGATGCCTCCTGTTGATTCCTTCTTCCTTCGTTCTTCTTCCTTTCCATTTCCACACATGATGTCTTCCGTTTTTAGCCAATTTCCTATGGAAACACATCAAAGAGAGGATTTCTGGAATCCCTTGTATTCATTAGTCATTAGTGGCAATATCGGAGCAAATATCTCTTTTAAGTGAAATATCTCGGTTTAAACAAAGTTTAAACTTGATCGTCCTCGAGCAACATAAAGAGAACTCTGAATCATAAGGAACTCAGTTGTTTAAACTGAAATAACAAGAATGTTTTGGTTCACTTCGGTACGCCTAGATAGTCCTCCGCTTCTTGACACTAGTAGAAAACAGGGCTTTGGTTGGGGCCTGGCCAGCCCATTAGTCCCGGTTCTGCATGAACCGGGACCCATGGGGGGCATAGTCCCGGTTCGTGCGCCCAGGGGGCCGGCCGGGCCTCGGGAGGCATTTGTCCCGGTTCGTGTGTACACATTTGTCCCGGTTCTAGTCACAAACCGGGACCAATGGTCCTCGCTCCTGGCCCACAGCCATTGGTCCCGGTTCGTGCCTAGAACCGGGACAGAAGGGTGGCCTTTAGTCCCGGTTCCAGCCACGAACCGGGACCAATGAGGTGGCTATATATACCCCCTCGCCGGCGAGCAGAGCACTCCACACTGCTCTGTTTTTTCTGGCCGGCGAGGGGAGAGCTTTGTGGTGCTCTAGCTCACCTCCTATGCACATGAGGTGTTCGATGAAATGCCTGAGGCACACTAGTTAAGCTGTCTCCTCTCGAAACTCGACCTCCGAGCTCCATTTTCCCGAGATTTGTCTAGGTTTAGCGGTCCGTCACGCCCCGTCCCCGTCTTCACCACTGTCGATCGCTCGCACCGATCTCGTCGCCAGCACCACCGTGGTGAGCCTCTTTTTCTTATCTTCTTTCTGAAAGAAAAAAATCTTACTTTAGATAGATACTTGTCTAATTTTCTTACTTTTGACACACATAATTATATATAATGCATGCAGATGAACCGACAATGGATGTACGGTGATAGACACACCTCCGAGTACATTAAGGGCCTGCATAATTTTCTCGAAGTGGCTGAGGCAAACAAGCAGAATGGTTTTATGTGTTGTCCATGCCCTATATGTGGGAATACGAAATCTTACTCTGACCGGAAAATCCCTCACACCCACCAGCTTTATAAGGGTTTCATGCCACACTATAATGTTTGGACGAAGCACGGAGAAATAGGGGTTATGATGGAAGACAGCGAAGAAGAAGAGGACGATGACAACTATGTGCCCGCTGAATATGGTGATACTGCAACGGGGGAAGCTGCTGAAGATCAAGAGGAACCAGACGATGTGCTCGATGATGATGATCTCCGCCGGGTCACTGTCGATGCAAGGACACAATGCGAAAGTCAAAAGGAGAAGATGAAGTTCGATCGCATGTTAGAGGATCACAAAAAAGGGTTGTACCCCAATTGCGAAGATGGCAACACAAAGCTCGGTACCGTACTGGAATTGCTGCAGTGGAAGGCAGAGAATGCACCTGTGCCTGACAAAGGATCTGAGAAGGTACTGAAAATATTGAAGAAGAAGCTTCCAAAGGATAACGAATTGCCCGACAGTACGTACGCAGCAAAGAAGGTCGTGTGCCCTCTAGGATTGGAGGTGCAGAAGATACATGCATGCCCTAATGACTGCATCCTCTACTGCGGTGCGTACGAGGATTTGAATGCATGCCCAGTATGCGGTGCATTGCGGTATAAGATCAGACGAGATGACCCTGGTGATGTTGAAGGCGAGCCCCCCAGGAAGAGGGTTCCTTCGAAGGTGATGTGGTATGCTCCTATAATACCACGGTTGAAATGTCTGTTCAGAAACGATGAGCATGCCAAGTTGATGCGATGGCACAGAGAGGACCGTAAGAAAGACGGGAAGTTGAGAGCACCCGCTGACGGGTCGCAGTGGAGAAAAATCGAGAGATAGTACTGGGCTGAGTTTGCAGGTGACCCAAGGAACGTATGGTTTGGTTTAAGCGCAGATGGCATTAATCCTTTCAGGGAGCAGAGCAGCAATCACAGCACCTGGCCCGTGACTCTATGTATGTATAACCTTCCTCCTTGGATGTGCATGAAGCGGAAGTTCATTATGATGCCAGTTCTCATCCAAGGCCCTAAGCAACCCAGCAACGACATTGATGTGTACCTAAGGCCATTAGTTGAAGAACTTTTACAGCTGTGGAATGGAAACGGTGTACGTGTGTGGGATGAGCACAAACAGGAGGAATTTAATCTGCACGCGTTGCTGTTTGTAACCATCAATGATTGGGCCGCTCTCAGTAACCTTTTAGGACAGACAAACAAGGGATACCACGCATGCACGCACTGTTTAGCTGACACCGAAAGTATATACCTGGACAAATACAGGAAGAATGTGTACCTGGGCCATCGTCGATTTCTTCCGACCAACCGTCAATGTCGAAAGAAAGGCAAGCATTTCAAAGGCGAGGCAGATCACCGGAAGAAGCCCGCCATGCGTACTGGTGATCACGTACTTGCTATGGTCAATGATTTACACGTAATCTTTGGAAAGGGTCCCGGTGGACTAGCTGTTCCGAATGACGCTGAGGGACGCGAACCCATGTGGAAGAAGAAATCTATATTTTGGGACCTAACCTACTGGAAAGACCTAGAGGTCCGCTCTTCAATCGACGTGATGCACGTGACGAAGAACCTTTGCGTGAACCTGCTAGGCTTCTTGGGCGTGTATGGGAAGACAAAAGATACACCGGAGGCACGGGAGGACCTGCAACGTTTGCATGAAAAAGACGGCATGCCTCCAAAGCAGTATGAAGGTCCTGCTAGCTACGCTCTTACCAAAGAAGAGAAGGAAATCTTCTTTGAATGCCTGCTCAGTATGAAGGTCCCGTCTGGCTTCTCGTTGAATATAAAGGGAATAATAAATATGCCAAAGAAAAAGTTCCAGAACCTAAAGTCTCATGACTGCCACGTGATTATGATGCAACTGCTTCCGGTTGCATTCTTCTACCGGAAAACGTCCGATTAGCCATTGTGAAGATATGTGCATTCCTTAATGCAATCTCTCAGAAGGTGATCGATCCAGAAATCATACCAAGGCTAAGGAGTGATGTGGCGCAATGTCTTGTCAGTTTCGAGCTGGTGTTCCCACCATCCTTCTTCAATATCATGACGCACTTCCTAGTTCATCTAGTCGACGAGATTGTCATTCTGGGCCCCGTATTTCTACACAATATGTTCCCCTTTGAGAGGTTCATGGGAGTCCTAAAGCAATATGTCCGTAACCGCGCTAGGCCAGAAGGAAGCATCTCCATGGGCCATCAAACAGAGGATGTCATTGGGTTTTGTGTTGACTTCATTCCTGGCCTTAAGAAGATAGGTCTCCCTATATCGCGGTATGAGGGGAGACTGACTGGAAAAGGCACGCTTGGAGGGGACTCAATAATATGCAGGGACAGGCATTCTTGGTCTCAAGCACACTACACAGTTCTACAGAACTCTACCTTGGTGACCCCGTATGTCGGTGAACACAAGAACAGTCTGCGCTCCAAACTTTCGGAGCAGTGTGACGACGGGATTACATGTGAACACATCAGGACTTTCAGCAGTTGGTTGGAAACACGTCTCAGAGGTGACAACACTGTTTGTGATGAGCTGTACTCGTTGTCCAGGGGACCATCTTCGACTGTATTGACTTACAAAGGATACGAGATAAATGGGAATACATTTTACACAATCGCCCAAGATCAAAAGAGCACAAACCAAAACAGCGGTGTCTACTTTGATGCAGCAACCAAGACATGATTTTAAGGTCCCTTTGTTTAAGTGCAAATGGGTCAATCTGTCAAGAGGCGGGGTACAGGTAGACCCACAGTACGGAATGACAACAGTGGATCTGAACAATCTTGGGTACACTGACGAACCATTCGTCCTAGCCAATGATGTGGCGCAGGTTATCTATGTGAAGGACATGTCTACCAAACCGAGAAAAAGAAAAGATAAGGAAGCGAATACATCATACGATGAGCTAAAGCGCCACATAGTTCTTTCAGGAAAAAGGGACATCGTGGGAGTGGAGAGCAAGACAAACATGTCTGAAGATTATGAAAAGTTTCATGAAATTCCTCCCTTCAAAGTCAAGGCTGACCCAAGCATCCTGATAAACGATGAAGATTATCCATGGTTACGGCGCAATAAGCAAAGGACACAAGCGAAGAAAAAGTGAAGACTTTCTCTCCACAACTATTATGATGATGCCTTTGATCTAGAATATCACTGCAGTTACATGTGCAGAAATGAAATGCCTGTTGTAACAGACGAGTTTCCGTATGAAATGAAATGCTTTTCAATTTCAGGGTCATATAGCTCAAAAATATCAGTAAATGCATGAAAATAAACAAATGAAGTCAGAAAGGGTTGAAAATTGATGATGTGGCTTTGAATGGTGCATTTTGAACCCAGAAAGTCTGGAGTTCAAATAAGTTCAAAAAAATGAAATTCCTTTGTAGCACACGAGTTTCCGTATGAAACCCTGATACTCCGAAAGAGATTGTCCGTTTTGTACACGAAGTGCATCCAGTTTTTGCCGTAACCCTCTCTACTTTTTTGCACATGCTATGTGGGTGAAATGATGATGCCATGCCAACTTTCAACCTTTTCAGAGTTCATTTGAAATGCTTTTCAATTTCAAGGTCATTTAGCTCAACCAAATCAGTAAATGCATGAAAAATAACAAATGAAGTCAGAAAGGGTTGAAAATTGATGAGGTCCCGGTTGAATGGTCCATTTTGAACACAGAAAAAGTCTGGAGTTCAAATAAGTACAAAAAGGTTGAAAGTTTCTGTTCTTGTTCAAAACATTAAAAGCAAAAAGAATTTTCTAAGAATTTATGCAACTAAAAGCAAAAGGAATCAACTAAAAATCTTTTATAAACCTCTAGTATTTTTGAAACTAAAATTATATAAAATTTATGCAACCAAAATTATCTAAGAATTTTCTGTTGAAAACATTAAAAGAAAAAAGAATTTTCATAAAGAAATATTTTGTTAGAAACTTTAATAGCAAACTAAAATAACAAAATCTGTTTTTCAATTAAACAGATATTTAAAATAACCTAAAATTACCAAATTGAGTATAATGATAAACACAGTAATATTAAATAGTAGGAAAAAATCACTCAAAAATCAAATTTGAAAACTAATGGCACTAACAAAAAGTTTATAATTTTTGTGACCTAAAAGCAAATAGAATTAAAAAATAAAGCAAAAAAAAGAAAATAAATAATGCAAAAATAAAACAAAAAACTGGAAAAAATAAAAAAAATGCTGCCTACTAGGCCACCACGGCCTGAATACGACTAGAAACCCAACCAGCCAGGTGGGCCAGGATTCAGGCCCGCAGAAGGCCGAGTAGGCCCACAGGCATGTACATAGAGGTTAGGCCCGTAAGCCTACTTTAGAGAGGAGCTCGACAGCTCAGGCGCACCACACCTTATAAACAGGTGCGGCTCTCTCTCAGCTAGCGAGGTGGGACTAAACTCCCACCACCACGCCGCTGTTGGTGGCACCAACCGGGACTAAAGGGGTGCATTGGTACCGGTTCGTGGCACCAACCGGGACCAATGCCCCCCTTTAGTCCCGGTTGGTGCCACCAACCGGGACCAAAGGGCTTCCCGCCCTTTGGGCTACTGAAAATAGACCTTTGGTCCCGGTTCATGGCACCAACCGGGACTAAAGGGGGCATTGGTCCCGGTTGGTGCCACGAACAGGGACCAATGCTCCGTCTATATAAGCCAACACTTGTGAAAATTTGCATTCAGTTCGTCTTCCCCGCCCCGACGACGCCGCCAGGCTGCCCCTCTGCCTCGCCGTCGCCGTCATCGCCCTGCCTCCGACGCCGTCCCGCGCCGCCCCGACGCCGTCCCGCGTCGCCCCCGACGCCGTTGCCGCCCCGCGCCGCCCCTGCCCCGACGCCGCCGGCCCTGCCTCCTCGTCGTCGTCGCCGTGCCCTGCACTGACGCCGTCGCCACGCCCGCTGTGAGTGCCGCCTCGATCCCCTCCTCCTCCTCCCTGTACTGGCCGCCGCCGCTGCCGCCGCGCCCCCTATGATGTTTTTTTCCAGATTATATGTATATGTGTGATTATATGTATGTGTGTATGTATGATTATATGTCCTGTTTTTTCAGATTTTTTATTTAGGTTGTTAGTAGATATCGATTTTAGGTTAGTGCATTTTAGGTTAGTGTAGAGGAAAAAGTAAAATAAGGAAAAGGAAGAAAAGAGGAAGAAGGAAGAAGAAGAAGAAGAAAAAGAAGGAGAGGAAAAAGGAAAATAAGAAGAGGAAGAAGGAGAAGGAGAAGGAGAAGAAGAGGAGAGGAAGAAGAGGAGAAATAAATAAGAAGAGGAAAAAAGAAGAAGAAAAAGAGGAGAAGAAGAAAGGAATAGAGGAGAAGAAGAAAAAATAGAAAATATTCTATTTTTTTTCTTCTCCTCTTTTTTTTCTTCTTTTTTTCTTTGATCTTCTCCTCTATTCCTTTCTTCTTCTCCTTTTTTTCTTCTTCTTCCTCTACTTATTTTTTATCGGGTATGTCGTTGTCGATATACCCCCTCCCCGATAACTTCGACATGAGGGGGGTCGATAAATAATAGAACTAGTTAAACTAGTTTATTTTTAGTAAGTACTACTTTATTTTATTTATAGTAAGTGCTTAGTAGTTGAACTAGTTGATTTAAATAAAACTAGTTTATTTTACTATAGAAGTAGTTTATTTTTAGTAAGTACTACTTTATTTTATTTATAGTAAGTGCTTAGTAGTTGAACTAGTTGATTTAATAAAACTACTTTATTTTACTATATATAGAAGTAGTTTATTTTTAGTAAGTACTACTTTATTTTATTTATAGTAAGTGCTTAGTAGTTGAACTAGTTGATTTAATAAAACTACTTTATTTTACTACATATAGAAGTAGTTTATTTTTAGTAAGTACTACTTTATTTTATTTATAGTAAGTGCTTAGTAGTTGAACTAGTTGATTTAATAAAACTACTTTATTTTACTATAGAAGTAGTTTATTTTTAGTAAGTACTACTTTATTTTATTAATAGTAAGTGCTTAGTAGTTGAACTAGTTGATTTAATAAAACTAATTTATTTTACTATAGAAGTAGTTTATTTTTAGCAAGAAAATTAATAGAACTAGTTTAATTTTTTTAGTTCAAGCAATTATTCCCGCATCGACGTCGACGATGCCTATCCCGCATCCTCGTCGTCGACTCGGCGGAGGAGGCCTGCTTGATCAGAGGGGCCATGTCCAGGACTGGGCTCCGCCGGGCTGGTATTGGGAGGTGGTACCTTCCGGGGGGCGTAGGTTGGTGAGGAGCCAGCCCGTCGTTGACCCGAACCTTGTTTGGTGGCGGTCGCGTGGGCCAGTGATGGTGCCGAGGCTTCCGGACACCGCGGAGGTGGTACGTCACCGTGTCAGCGAGGAGGACGAGCACGTCCGTCGCTACATGGTTGCGTTGGAGGGCAGGTTCAACAGTACCTGGCAGATTCTTCAGGGATCTCACTGGAGCTATGATCATGTGATGGTTCCTTCTCTTTGGGTGTCCACCGCCCGCGCCGATACCCGTCGGGCGCTACGGTTCTAGCTGTATTAGCGATGCTATATGTATGATACTATTCGAGGTGTATTAGTGATAATATTCAACGATGTACGGACGCAAGAGATGATGTACTTTTGCTTATAATTGAATGCATGCTAATTTGAATACTACTTTGTTTTACGATTTGGTTTTGCTTATTCATGCTCAAATTGGAAAACTACTCCTACTTTGAATGCTAAAATTGGAGAGGACTATGCAAGGCGTATGTATTTGATTAGTTGATAGCTTATAGGGTTTTTGTTTTTGCAGAAATCTAGGAGCCCCCTCCATCATCCCCGCCGTCGTCCCCGTCACCGACCCCCCTCCGACCTCGAGGTGAGACCAGCCAAATCTCCATGTCAATATGAGTCCTATAAGATATTTTGAAATGTTTTTTCTCATATTTTCAAACATTGAAATGTAATGGCCATCAAGTGTGAATACTCATATGATGTAGATAAAAACATGTATATTTCCGTTTCGGCAAATTTCAGGCGCTTGATATGTCCTTTTTAGAAAGATAATTAAACGATATTTCGGGTTGACTTTAAGTCTGTCGAGTCTCCACCATATATGAGAGGACGAAGAATCCCGACTGTTTTCGTGGGGGTAGCTTCTCCTTCGTTCATGTGTGCTAGACAATTTGGTGCAATGCACTCGGGAACAAAAGGAGGAGCTACCGTCACCGACGGTCGCAAATGTCAGAGAGGAATCAGTGAGGGAGAGTCTCCACCATATATGAGAGGATGAAGAATCCCGACTGTTGTCGTGCGGGTAGCTTCTCCTTCGTTCCCTTGTGCTAGATAATTTGGTGTAATGCACTCGGGAACGAAAGGAGGAGCTACCATCACCGACGATCGAATATATACACCACGTGAGCTGAGAATTTTCAAGAAAAGACTCGACAGACCGATAGTCAACCCATGATGAATAATAATGTTCTAATTTAGTTTTTGTAGTACATATATTTAATTGTACAAGTTTAATCTTTGAATTATGAACATAGGAAATGTCGTACTCGGACGACGAAAGTCTCCCGGGGGAGTGCTCCTGGTGCAACGACGACCGAGGTCTGTGCGACAGGTTCCCTCACCTGGACGAAGATCGGCGCTTCAGCATTAAGCTCCAGGAGACCTTCGATGTTGAAACGGTACGCAACGACGACAAGTTTTTTTTCGTCATTAAGCACGACTTCAACTATTTCAACATGTAATTTTTATCTTTTACAATTCGACTAGCTTATCCCATGCCATGCAAGACGCTATGTCTTGGAGAGGATGGGTTTTGAAGACCATGAAAGTTTTGAAACAAAGAAAATTCACCTAAGGACCCATCATGGTATGGATTTTGAAGTAAATCTGTACAATTCTCGGAGCGTAACCCATTTTGGTTGCCCAAATTAAGAAGCACTTTGCAAGATGTATGGTTTTTATAAGGATATGCTTGTCACCATGGATCTTGGTGATCCTGACATCGAGCAAGACAATATGGACATTTGGGTCCTTGTTGATACGCTTCCAATTCTACCGCTATGTGAGTTTCTCAAACATAGTTATTAGCTAATTTATATTATTTATTTCAAAATAGTTGACATCTTATTTCCATTGACAGCTTATTTTCATTCTTCAAACAATGTGCGGAAGATGGTAGACAAAACCCACTACACCGATGGCTCCGAATTAACTTATCAGGAGAAAAATCATCTCATCGCATTTTGTACTGACCTTGAGAATTACAATACCTATTATGATACTCCTCCAAATTATGGTCAATACGTGCCAGTAGTGCACGTGTTGAACCTTGGTAACTTCTATGGAGATACCCTGGTAAGATTTTTTACTATTACAACATCCGTGCATCTTTTGCATACTTCTAAAACTAGTACATCATTGCTAACTACGAAGTTATTACTATGTTTTTCAACAGAGAATCCCGATGGATTGTGTGCCTCATTTGATGTATCAGAATAGTCGCCTTGATGTTTTGAACATACAGCCAGGTCATCCTACGAATCTCAACTGTCCATACCAGATTTCTAAAAGAAGTGGAGACATGAAAATCAAAGAATGGAAAAAATGTATGGACAGTCGTAAGGAGGTTCTTCGAAGCAAAAGGAAGCGAAGCGCAAGAATTGGAGACAGGATGATCTCCATTCTCCATAATGGAGAGTCAGGGTCTATATTATTTTATGCTATTTTACCTTAAAGAGGGTATTTAGGTCTTACCTAATACTGATGATCATGTGCTAAGAACAATTAAGTAGGGTTGGTTCGATGACTATGAGGATGATGATCGTATGACTTGTTATGAATAACGAGTAGAAGTTGTATGATGATGATTAGTAGGACTTGTTATTATGATGATGCATGATGCGAGCATGAAGAGTTATTATATATCAGTGGGTGAAATGAACATGGATTGGATTGAAGTGAAGGCAACATGCATGTGGTGCATGTCGAAAGTATTACTAATCCAAACTTGATCAAGTTAGGATTAGTATTACTTTTGACATGCATCACATGTTGCCTTCACTTCAATCTAAGCCATGTTTAGGCATAGCAGTAGCGTTGGTAAAAGGCCCTCCTGCCTGGGCTCGCCGCAGCGGCCACGTGGAGGCCCATCTGTCCCGGTTGGTGTAAGAACCGGGACTAAAGGTATAGGGCTTTAGTACCGACCCTTTAGTCCCAGTTCCACAACCGGGGCAAATGGGCCTTACGAACCGGGACAAATGGCCCTTTTTCTACTAGTGTGACCTGAAAACTTAGCATAGCTGCAGCAGTGGCATGATTATAGTGCAAGTGTTAGTGAAGCAAAGATAATAAACACAAAGTCCTTGATCTACTAGGTAAAACAACTTGCAACACTTTATTCTATTTATTCTAGACAACACTTGCTTGCCGAGAATGCACGGAAGAGTTTTCTTTGATAGAGCCATTAAAATAAAAGTTAGGGAATGAAAAGCATGTAGTAAAATATGATGATCTAATGCTCGTAAGCACACCCACAATCATTTCCCCCTCAAGGCTCTCAAGCACTTTACTTCAATCATTGTTTGCTGGAACTTTGACTATCACCGTGAAGGGATTATGCCAACTAAATGATCATGCAAATGTTTTCGTTGTGGCTTAATGTTTGGGAACTATGGACCTTTGAAATATGTCTCTTTTGAGCTCTTTTGGTCAGTCCCCTTTATTTACCACATACACGCCATTTCAAGAGAAAGCCGAATAATATGCGTTTGTAGTGTTGCCACTACATACGGTAACAAACTCATAGCCAAAATCCGAGCTATCGCTCTTGGTGGATCGTTCATTGGCCAGCGGAGTGCTCAACATAATATCAAGAAAGGTGATGAAGCCACATTTACACACGTACACGTGCATATAGACCATAACACCAGCAAAGAGCTGAAGCACCATGTAAGAGATACAACACAGATTTTTTTTCCATAATCTCATTCACCCTTCAACTAAGTCCATCTAGACAATTAATTCCACAAGTGCTATTAAGTCTATTAACATTAACAACATGGGGTTGAGCAATTCAAACATCACTTCTACTACAATTTTCTCAATCTCAAGTCTTGAAAGACTTTCTTTTGTGCATAGTTATTCTTGGTTAGTATCATTTCATTTAAAAACAGTCCCGCGACAAGTCTTGGTTGTCTAAACTAAACAGAACAAAGACTACAAAACTATTTCAAATACTAGAACAAAACCTCTGTCTTAATTATCAAGACTTACTCCCATCTGCACACATATCACACATACTACTACTACATCTACTCTAAGTATTTCTAGTGCAAAAGATAGGGGTCGTAGGACATACCTTCACAGTTGCGAATTTACACACTTCTCGTCCTTACTCTTGCATTCCTCGTTGTCCGGCGTTGATCAACTCCTCTGAAAACAAAATGCAAACAAACTCCGAAGGGCTAGATAAATAGCAAGAGCAGAGCAATGCTCATTCTATTTTTTGTGTTTTTGAAAACTAACTTGCAACTGAAAAGTCGCAAAGGCAAAAGAAAAAAAGCAAAAGCAAATAAAAGTAAAACTGCAACTAGCACAAATGACAGAGGTGACAAGGGGTCACCCTGTATAACTCCACGTTTACACATGAAGTGGCTACCTGGGACACCATTTAAAAGCATCGATGAAGAGTCGGAGGAGAGCAGTCTCTGAACCCAACCAACACAAAGTTTCTTTGTAGCTCGTCCTACATGGAACCTCTTATCTTCAGCCCTTCAACACTGCTTTGAGATCCGTACTCTCCAACTAACTTGCAACAAGCAGATTTCTCTTTTTTGTTTCTCTCAAATGAAAGAGCATATGGACTTCAAACTTTGCAGATCAAACAAACTTTACAACTTCAATGTGTGAAAAAACTTTCAGATCTTTTGGACCAACATAAATATACAAAATGAGGATTTTTTTTGATTAAAAAAATAATTTTTAGCATTTTAAATGCATGAAAAAATCTGAAAGTTTTTTCCCACGTAGTAATTAGAATGTTTTGTTGTCCTGCAAAGTTTAAAGTTTATACGTTGTTTCGTTTGAGAGAAACAAAAATGACAAATGTGCCTGCACGGATCTTGATGCCAAAATGGATGGCTAAGATAAGGGGTACCGTGTAGCTCAAGCTACACAAAACCACACTCACCCAACCAATCAATCTCGCATCAGAACCCTTGTGCTTAAGAATTTGTAGTATGGCAGCATGCTCGATTGTAACAAAGGCCTTTGTGAAGTCCAGCTTTAAAAGAATGATAGGTCTTTTAGAGGCCTGGCACTGATAAATGTATTCAAAACACCACCCAATGCAATACTGGATTGTTTTTTTTTCTCAAAAAACCATACTGGTGTTGATGGATACATGTTAGGATGACCTTGTGCAAACGGTTGACCAAGAGTTTTGTCCGAAACGTCAGACAAGTGTTTGTGAAAGATATTGGCCTGTAGTCGTTTAGCATTTCAGGGCTCAGCTTCTTTGGAATTAGAGTGATCAGAGAAGTGTTTAGACACTCAATATTCAGGTCACCATTGTAAAAATCCTTGACTAAATTCATAGTCATCTTTGATTACAACCCAACACCTCTTAAAAATCAGCCCATTTAAGCCATCTGGCCCATGGCCCTGTCAGATGGCATTTGTTTAATAACCAGATTAATCTCTTCATCTGAGAAAGGCCTAGACAATTCCTCCAGCCAATCAACGCGCTTGATTAAAGTGTCCAGGTTAAAGCCCATGCAGATGCCATCTGTGCAGCCCATCCTATATTTGAAATCTTGCAAGAACATTCCTACCATTGCTGAATGATTAGTGACCATCTGACCATGTGCACATAAAACACTTGATATAATATTATTCTGAATCTTTCAGTTGCCATTGCATGAAAGAATTTCATATTCTCTTCCCCAATTTTGATGTTTCTGATGGTACAACGTTGCTTCCAGTAAATATATTGTAACCTTAGAATTTCCTCCAGGTGTAGCTTCACAATTCTTTTGAAATTGGTCTCACGAACTGATATTGGTCTCAGTAACCTTAGAATTTCCTCCAGTTGTTGCCCTTCTAGGCCATCCAAGAATAGAATCACTTTATTGCAACCAGAAATTAAAGCTTTTACCTGGAAAGACTAGTATGCCCGCATTTTCGAGCATATCTCAAAGCTTTAAATTTTGCTGATAAAACAGCAACAGTAGAACACCTTCGAATTGTCCTATTCCAAACCCCAGTAACACTGTCCAAAAAACGCGGCAAATCAGGCCAGTAGTTCTCAAACCAAAGAATTCTTGCCTTGGGTATGGAAGTAGCCACAGTAACCACACACGGGACACGATCTGACGTAGTTCTTGCTAAAGGAAGAACCAAAGTGTTTGGGTAGCAAGAAGTCCAATTAGGTGATGTAAAAAACTAGTCGATCTGTTCAAGCAATGGAATCTCCTGCATGTTAGACCATGTATACCACCTGCCCTTAATGGGCAATTCAACAAGCCCAAGATGACCAATGACCTCATTAAAAAGAAATATATCACTAACATTACCACATGGGAGATTACGGTTGTACAAACAACGCATGAAATTGAAATCTCCAAGTACTAGCCAATTATCTTCTAATGGGATTTGCAAATCATAGAGCCATTTAACAAAATCATCTCGAGCAGCCCCCCTGCAAGGCCCATAGACAGTAACAAGAGCCAATTTTTCAGCAGTGTGCTTGGACTTGAGCTCCAGGATTATGCCATAGCTAAGGTATTCGATGAGAGTGTCTGAGAAAAAAAGCTGAGTTCCAAAGAACAATATTCCAGCCGAGGCACCAGCAGATGGAGAGTAAACAAAATATCAAAATGCCGAGGGCAGAATTTACAGATTGAGCGCTGATCGAAGAAATCACATTTTGTCTCCTGAAGACAAACTACAGAGCGTCCACTGTCTGTCAATTTTCTCACGAACTGAAAGTTGTCGCGTGTTTTAAACTGCGAACGTTCCAATATAGCACTTTCCAATCCCTATAGGTGTTCTGATTCATTACAAACCATGCAAAGCAGAAGCAAAAGCCATCCGCGTAGTGGCAATGGCAACAGAAACAACAAACCTAAGATAACAAACCACATAAGAGAGCTAAACATAGTAATAAGATTAATGGTTTCAGCATGGGTGCACCATAAACCAAGATCTGCAGTGGCTTAAATATCATCAGAACTAGTAACTGCAGAAGAAGAAGTTGAAGGCAGAGCTGTAAGCTTCTCCTTGGTTAGCTTCTCCGGTGGGAGGCCCAAACGCCCACCAACGCGCTGAATGACACGGAGTGGAGTGGGAGGTGGCACCGCATCCTCGGGCTGAGCATCCTCCGAGCAGAGGCAGCTGGAATCGATGTGGCAACCGTGTCCTGAATCTGCGTTTCTTCAGAGGTTTAGCTGACGGTTTCTTCAGAGAGATAGGCTTGGTTGGAGATGCTTGCTTGAAACCATCACGGATAGCAGAAAAGAGAGCACTCAGACTAACTTCAGATTCAACCACCGGCCTTGTTTTGGAGCGTGCAGTGCGCTTAGCAGCTGCAGCAGTGAAACTGAAAAAATTCATTTCTACTGTACTTCAGAAAAACGAGATATCTGATCAGCAGCAGAAGAAACATCCGCCCCTGAGGTTACATCAGGCATAGCAGAGTCAAAAACATAGTGCACGGGCTACTGGTCCATAAACAGTGAGGACTTGTCCAATTTGGATTGCTGGCTGCACAATAGGCGGCCCGAAGAGGGCCAGTGCCCCTGGTTGCTCAACAACAAAATCGATCATTTGCAGAATTGCCAGACAGACCGAACCCCTGCATCACAACAGATTCCTGCGATTGTGCTTGGGCGGCTTCCTCACGGAAAATCTCCTCAATCACAACATTGTCACCATGATGATGCTGGTGCACATGTGGAGCAGCTTGTTGTGGTGGATCGTTCCATCCAAGCTCAGGGAAGTCAGTCATAACAAAGTTGACATTGTCAAACTGCAGATGTCCAGGCAAAGGGTGCGGATTGCCGTTGAAGGGCATCTGATCTTCATCAGCGGGCAGCACGTCAGTCCAAGAAATCCTAGTGCCTCCAAAATCAGCATACTCACAGTAAACCAAATCTCTGGGAACTTGAGCAGGTGATGGGAATGAAACATATGCAAGAGTGTGCTGTGCACCATCCGAGGGTCATTGTGATGCCAAAGATGAAATCTTCCAAAAGTAGTCTAATTGCATCAGAGATGTATTCAGAATCCAAAGGGATCCCCAAAATCATCACCCATCCCCTATGAAAACCCTGGGTAGATCTGAAGTTGATGCCTTGATCATGAGGAATAAATCGGGCAAAGTAACCATTGCCCAGTTCATATGGAGGATTATCCATGATAGCGAGCCTAGCAGTAGGACTACCGGATTCAAACAGACCAACTCCTTCAATCCAAGACTGAGCACTAAGAGCATCTCACTGGAGCTAAGTAATCATAAAGTCACTGACCATCTCGCAGAAGTGCAGGATTTCGTCGGGCGGCAGAGGCGGCTCGACGATGGCGATGGCGTACTGGTCGTAACGATGTACATGACTTACATAATTTATTAACTTAACTTTTCTTGTATTTTTCTTCATAGTCATTGCAATTAGCATTTCTTCATAGGTCATTGCTTCAGAGGTGAGTGTAATTTTCATGAATTATCATTTTTTCCCTCAAAAAAAAGACAGGCTAGCCTGATTTACTATGCACATGCACATGATTTACTGTTTTCCCTAGTTTGTATGGTTCCTTCGAAGGTCGGTATAATTATCATGATTTACTGATATAGGTTAGCTTCATTGACACTTACATGTACATGACTTGCAGTTTTCCCTAGTTTGTTTGTTTGCATCGGAGGTCAATGTAAATTTTTGGCTTGTGGTTTGGTTTATATTTCCTAGTTCAGCATTTCTGCCAGTAGCTCTGATATTTTTGTTGCAAGCTTCAGTTTTTCTGATATAGATGAGCTTCATTGTTCTGCTGTGAGACATACAGCGGAATGTACCTGAGATACGGTTCTCAGTTAATGTAATTAAGTAGTAGTGCTGTTGTAGTAATTGTTTAAACCCTGCTATTTTCAACTAGCTGATTTTATGTATGTTAGGTTAATTTTGTCCTCATAGGCATATAATTTTTTTAGTGTATGTTTGTGTAATAATATTCCCCTCTGAGGCCTATAGAATGATCTTATCTTTGTTTTTTTATGTTTGTGTAATAATATTTCCATCCAAAATGTTGTGATTTACACTACTGCATTCTTTGTCTGAACTTCGTAGGTTAATTTACAATAGTTTTTAGAGGTTTTGAATTTTCTGCTTCATGGTTCATTGTAATTTCTGCCCCTCCGGTTGATCATCTTTGAAGTTTTATCTTCAATAGTATTTGAGCTCTCTTATCATTTACTGTTCTATGTAGACACTTTTTACAGTGTCGAGTAGTCGGTTTTTATGTACACAGTTCACTGAAATTTGTTTAAGTAGCACTGAAATTGTTTATTTTTTTTCTGTTTTAGGCTAACTTTGCTTACAACTCTAGTATTCATCATACTGAGGACTTTCATTTCTGCTTTATAGGCCAGTGGAATAGTTTTCCCCTTCTGTTTTTCGTGTTTGAAGTTTAAGTTCTTTAGCATTTAAGCACTTTTATCATTTACTGTTCTATGTACATTTCTTGCAGTGCCAATGCTCATGATTTACAGTGTGGAGTAGTCATATTTTTGCTTGAAATCTAAGTGCAGTATGTCTAGTTGCTAACTGAATTTACAGTTTCTAAGTGGTCTCTAAATTCTGCAGTATCTAGGTTCATGACTTATGCTATCTTTTTTACAGTGCCTATATTCATGAGTTACTGATCTGAATAGTAGTTGTATTTTAGCTCCATAGTTCTGTGTAATTTCTGCCTTGTCTGTCATCTCTGAATTTTGTTCTTGTGCTTGCTACTCTATTATTCTCATATACAAGAGGTACAAGAGCTTAAATTGAATCTATCCCACAATGCTATATGTTGTGATCTCCTTTTTTTAACTCGTTGTTGTTATTTTTGTCTCAGTCAGTTACCCACATTCACAAATTTCCAGTTGGCATTATCAATGTTGGAGAGGAAGGGATCTAATGGACAGAAAAAAATGTATGATCTGGACAGGGTTGTGTGACTGCTATTCGTTAACTGTTCTCTAAGTTCTTTTTACAATGCAAATGTTAACGATTTACAGATTGTAGTAGTTGTCCTTTTTAGTGCAAACTCTGTACTTGTTGGTCATCTAAGTCTGAACTTTTCTGACAGTTTAGGACTTGTTTTGTAGCTTCTTGGATGATGCATGACTTGCATCATTTATTTGTAGTTTTACTGGTCTCTGTAAGCTCTTTTTTGCAGTGCAAATGTACATGAATTACAGTGTCGAAGTTGTGGCCTTTTTATCTCTGAATTTTTCTGTCAGTTTTAGAGAAACAACAGTTATAGCCTCGTACAAGTCCACTGGGACAATGCATTTAGGCCTGGTTAAAAACAGGTGAAAAACAACCCGTTAGTAATTTGTGCAGAGTAGGTACACACATCCAGGCAAATACAGATCAGTGACATACTTATAGTTGTCAGCATGTCATTGGTTGTAAACTTGGAATGAAGGCTAATTCGATTTCAGTCCTAGTGAAGCACGAGAATGTGAGGAGAAATAGAAATTTTATTGTTCTAGGACACCATATAGTTGCCTCTGGCTTGTCCTGAGGAAAGAGCCAAGTATAGGTATGTATGTAACATGATATATTGCAATGGTCTATCTATATGGGTGTGTGGCAGACACCAGAAAATTTCTCACAGATACACTCAAGGCTCAAGTGCTCCTACATAAGCCTACAAAAATCGTTGATTCAGTGTACAGTTCTGTTTTGCCAAGGCCGGACCATCAACTCTAACAGCCTAGCCACACGATAACAATTTACACGTAACTAAATACTACTCCCTCCGTTCCTGAATAGATGACCCAACTTTGTACTAACTTTGCAATCAATGATAAAGTTGTAAACTGTAATCAACAAGTTGTGTTAACAGGCAAATTTTATCTGCAGGTTGTGCGAGGAAAGTAAAGCAGTCAGATTGTTTGACAGAGAAACAGACTGATTTTGATAGTACAATACAAAGATGGATTTTTACAAAGGGGGATTTATTGGCAAACTAGATTACATTAGCGGGCGACCCGCGTGAGCTTTGTGGCATCAAGTAGAGGCTGGACCGGCGTTCGATCAGCTGCAGCTCGGCGGTGACCTCGACGGCCTTGAAGGAGACGACGCTGCGTCGATTCTCCTCGTTGGTCTGATTCGTCATCGAAATGCAAAACCTGCCGCACCCAAAGTAGCTCACCTGGGGGAGGAAGGAGCATCCTACATATCCCGCGGCCCACGCGACGGTGGGCCGTGCCTCAGGCCAGGACCTGAGGATCGCCGGCGGCCTAGCGTCCATGTCGACGGCACAGAAGTGGCGATTCCCCCAAGAGGAGCAGATGCCGAAGAGCAGCCGCCGGCCGCTGCCCAGAAAGTCGGGCACCAGGAATGCCCGGCCCTCCACGGGCAGCTCCCAGGCGCCCTCCTTGCGCCACCGTTGGCGCGCCGTGTCGAATGAATAGGTGCCCTGGAGGTGCAGGGAGATCCAGACGCGCGCGCCCGCGACGAAGTAGGCCCTGACGTCCTCCCTCCGGCCACGAGCGATGCCGGGCAGGTCAGGAAGGGCGCTCCAGGCCCAGCGGCCGCCGCCGCCGCAGGGGAGGGGCTGCTGCTGCAGAGCCTCGAACCAGGGTCCCCCCCGGGGGAAGTCCAGGCGCGAGTAGGCGGACATGGCGAAGAACATGCGGTCTCCGACCGGGACGAGGAACAGGTGGTGCTTGACGGAGCGCATCTCCGGCCCGGGGGAGACGCCGCCGGCGGCGGCGTCGTAGATCAGGGTCCGGCCGCTGTCGGCGTAGTTAGCGGCGACGATGACGTCACCAGATGCAGAGGCCGCGAACGCCATGCTCTCGAATTGGTCGATTTGCTTGAAGCACGCGACGGCCTCGGGTTGGGCTTGGGCATGGGGTTCCTCTTCCTCCGCCTCCGGCTGGGAGGGGGAGGGGGAGGGGGAGAAGAGATGCTTCAGATTGATTTTGAAGACGAGGTTGCCTACCTCGCCGGAGTCTTGCGCCACCACAAAAACTCGAGTGCGGTGGCGCTGCCCGGCGGAGATCGATCGACCGATCGACATAAAGGTATCAAATTTGAAATTGGATCGAGGAACCAACACTCTGCCCCCGAATCCTTCCTGATGTAATATGGCGGGAGTCGGCTCCGCCCAGGTGTAATTATATGGCGGTAGTCGGCTCCGCCCTCAAGTATATGGCGGTAGTCCTCTCCATTTTGGACTCGGAGAGGTGGTCTCCTCCGGCGGCGGTGGATTGGGAGTTGGGAACCCTCCACCCTCCCCATCGTTTTCTTTTCTTTTCTGACGAGACATCCTACGCCATGGACTTGGGCGAAAATCAGATAGGCCATGGCCCATCGGCTTGGTTTGTCCGCCAAAAAATAAAAAGCACCAAGACATTTTAAACACACATTTGTATTTTCCTAAAACCCCTAAAAAAATTGTATTTCCCTAAAAGGTGGAAACATTTTTCAAAAAGACGCGACTACCGACCGATCAGTCGGACGTTAGCAACAGATCTGAACGATTGACCCCCCCCCCCCCCTCGCTCCCGCTCCCGCGAACACTAGCCACCAACTTCGTGAGGCCCACCCACGATAACCCAGCCTCCCTTCGCGAGGCCGAGCGCGTGCAACGCGTGAGGCCCAAGATCAAGCCAGCCCCCCCGGCCCACCTCACCTCGCTCGTGACTTACCACCCAAACCCTTCTTTCTTACCTCCATCGCAAGAAACAGGCACCTGCCCCGACCTGTTCTCCTCCTCCTCCTCCTCTCTCTCTCTCTCTCTCTCTCTCTCTCTCTCTCTCTCTCTCTCTTCTTTCCCTGACACGCCTCCAGCGCCAACGAGCTGCACCCTCCGATCTGATCCACCAAAAACACATCAACCATCATGCCCGAGGACTACTAATCCCCCAATCACAAGGATTTGAGAGAGGGGCGGGTTTACCGCATCATCAAGACTAGGGTTACCACATACTATGGCACCAATTACCCAGTTCGTCTGAATTTCGCCAAAACCAAGCAAATAGCAAGGAGGTAATCGATTCAAACTCCCATACGGATGCTGTATTTTCAATCCATACAAAAAATCAAGGCAATTCCATGGGATAACAACAAACCAAAAGTTGGGAAAAGAGAGCCCTTTTCCTAGCCTACACATCCTACATGTGTGGAATTCCTCCCTCATAATTGAGTTACCATTCAAATCCAGACAGGTTACCATCATGATTGGATTAAGTTATCTTTTCATAGCACAAAAGTTGGGAAAAGAGAGCCCTTTTCCTAGCCTACACAACCTACATGTGTCGAATTCCTCCCTCATAATTGAGTTACCATTCAAATCCAGACAGGTTACCATCATGATTGGATTAAGTTATCTTTTCATAGCCCAAAATTTGAGAAAAGAGAGCCATCTTCCTAGCCTACACATCCTACATGTGTGCAATTCCTCCCTTATTATTGAGTTACCATTCAAATCCAGATAGGTTACCATCATGATTGCATTAAGTTATCTTTTTCGTAGCATGTTAAAACTACATGTATGAAATTTCTCATTGATAACTGAGTTACCATTCAGATCAATATAGATTACCATAGTGTGTGCACTAAGTTATCAGTATAAAACATGAATAAAAATGAAAAGCATTCTTTTTAACACTTATTCACCGTAAAAATATCCTTTTTTATTCTGGAAAAGAACCATTAGTGTATGTGAACAACAAATAGGGCACAACAACCCAAAAAAGAAAAGTTATCATGTTGTTTCAAAAGAAGTTACTAGAAAAACTCTATACCAACACTTATCAGCCCATGGATGCACATAGAACCAGGGCGTTAACACTAAAAAATACCATGTGTTGAATTACATTGTTGAATCAGGACTGATTGATAAGAAATGATGTTGATGAAATGGGATTGTAGGTACTATCGATGTCATGCACTAGTTACTTCCAATTGATACCTGTTATAAAAATGAAGCAATCAGTGCAAAATAGAAATAACACTTGTTGTGAAAAAAATAATCAATATTGCTTGGAAGTGTGGAATTGATGGATGCGATTATATGTGCTAGCAGGTGCTGCAACACAAAAATGGCACGAGACAACAGGGGTAATGTGGATATCATGATGAGTGGTGTGGGGGCAAACCAACAGGGTGAGCATGCACATACGACAAGCTTTGGTTCTGCCAACATCAACAAAACAGACAAAGGTAACAGTTACTATGCATCAGTGTACAACTACCACACTTTATACACAAGTTACAATCCAACTTGAATTGCAATTACCATTCATGATGGTTGAAACTAGCACATTTACTACATGCAAGTCACCATGCAAAAAACATTTCATTTACCATGCATCAGTTCACAAAAAGAAAAGAAAAAAGAAAGATAACTTACTGCATACTAGTTACCATGAAATCTGCTACAATTACCACACTTACTGCATAAAAGTTATCATGCAATCTGCATTACACTTACCATGCATTTAGTTTACAACTACCATCAGCTTATTGCATGCAAAAATTACCACAATGGAGTGCAAGTCACTGAGGGAGTCCTGGATTAAGGGGTCCTCGGACAGCCGGACTATATACATGGGCCAGACTGTTGGGCTATGAAGATAGAAGATAGAAGACTTCTTCCCGTGTCCGGATGGGACTCTACTTGGCGTGGAAGGCAAGCTTGGCGATTCGGATATGTAGGCTCCTTTCTCTGTAACCAACTTTGTACAACCCTAGCCCCCTCCGGTGTCTATATAAACCGGAGGGTTTAGTCCATAGGACACAATCATAATCCCATAGGTTAGACTTCTAGGGTTTAGCCATTACGATCTCGTGGTAGATCAACTCTTGTAATACTCATATTCATCAAGATCAATCAAGCAGGAAGTAGGGTATTACCTCCATAGAGAGGGCCCGAACCTGGGTAAACATCGTGTCCCCCGTCTCCTGTTACCATCGACCTTATACGCACAGTTCGGGACCCCCTACCCGAGATCCGCCGGTTTTGACACCGACATTGGTGCTTTCATTGAGAGGACCCGCTGAGTCGTCACCAAAAGGTTTGATGGCCCCATCAATCATCTACAACGATACAGTCCAAGGGGAGATTTCCCTCCCCGGACAGATCTTTGTATTCGGTGGCTTCGTACTGCGGGCCAACTCGCTTGGCCGTCTGGAGGAGATCGACAGCTACGCCCCTGGCCATCGGGTTAGATTTGGAAGCTTGAATTACGTGGCCGATATCTGCAAAGACTTGATCTTCGATGGATTCGAGCCCACGACTCCCTGTCACCACGATGAACATAACCTAAATCTGTCATCGGACCGTGCTCAGGAGATAACACCTAAAATCGCTCTGGCCCTAGATCCAGAGCAGATCGCGCCATCCGAGGACGGGATGCTCAACCCCGCCGCGGAAGCTGCAGACTCAGCGGCGATAGAGCCGCACGCAGATCCAACCTCAAGTGGGCCCTGTGTCATCGGAACCTCGGATTCGTCTCCGGCCATAGGTTCCGAACCGCATGCATCCGTGCCCATCGAACCTGATCGGGCGCCGATCGTTGAGTTCAGCTCCGCGGACATCTTCCAGCACTCGCCTTTTGGCGATGTGCTGAACTCATTAAGAGCCCTCTCCTTATCAGGGGAATATCAGCCGAACTATGTCCGGCTTGAATGGGAAGCTGATGACGGAGAATTTCGTTTCCCACCCACCACCCACTGCATAGCCACTGGCGAAGACCTTACCGACATGCTTGATTATGATTCCGAAGACATCGACGGTATGGATGACGATGCCGGAGAGGAGCAGGCACAGCAACCGCCGCTTACAGGGCGTTGGACAACCACCTCCTCGTATGACATATACATGGTGGATACACCAAAAGAGAACAACGACGATGATGAGAAGGATCCAGTTGAGGAGAAACCTCCTAAGATACAGCCAAAGCGCCAACGACAGTGGCGCCGCTCTAAACCCCGTCGTGGAAAAAATAGCAGTACCATCACAGGAGAAAATAATACTCCGGACGACGCCGAAGACAATGAAGACCCCGTTGAGCCAACCTCCGAACAGGACGAACGGGAAGACGGGCGAGTCAGCCCTGACGAACAAGCCCTGAATGAAGACTGGAAGGACAGCAACTACCTTCCGCTCTCCGAGGACGAGGTGAGCCTCGGCGACGAAGACTTTATCGTGCCTGAGGAGCCCGTCGAGCAGGAGCTTTTTAAGCGCTGGCTAATAGCCACTGCAAGAAGCCTGAAAAAGAAGCAGCAGCAGCTTCAGGCCGATCAAGATATGCTCAATGACAGATGGACTGATGTCCTGGCAGCCGAGGAATACGGCCTCGAGCGCCCTACCAAAAGTTACCCGAAGCGCAAACTGTTACCACAGTTCGATGACGAGGCGTTGGAGCCAGTCCTACCAGCAGATAATGCGGCTGACCGGCCACCACGCGGCCGGGATAAAGCGGCACCTCGAGCCGAACACCAGCCCGCACTACCTCGCCGTAAAAACAGAAATACAACAGCTCGGGATGCACATATGACCTGCGGCAGGACCTGGAAAACAGAGCAGGTCAGACCAGATCAATCTACGGATCGCGGGGGCGTGCCCCGATGCGCGACGATGGCCATCCGGCTGGACGCGACAAACATAACCACGTCCAGGCCGAAAACCGTAGACAAACTCCATCCGAGCTACGTCACGATTTGGCCCGATATAGAGGCGCCGCACACCCCCTTTGCTTCACTGATGAAGTAATGGAACATGAATTCCCAGAAGGGTTTAAACCCGTGAACATCGAATCATATGATGGCACAACAGACCCCGCGGTATGGATTGAGGATTTTCTTCTCCATATTCATATGGCCCGCGGTGATGATCTTCACGCCATCAAATACCTCCCGCTCAAACTCAAGGGACCAGCCAGGTACTGGTTGAACAGCCTGCCCGAAAACTCCATTGGCAGCTGGGAGGACTTGGAGGATGCCTTCCTCGACAACTTCCAAGGCACATATGTCTGACCTCCGGATGCCGACGACTTAAGTCACATAGTTCAACAGCCCAGAGAGTCAGCCAGGAAATTCTGGACTAGGTTCCTAACTAAAAAGAACCAGATCGTCGACTGTCCGAACGCTGAAGCCCTAGCGGCCTTTAAACACAGCATCCGTGACGAATGGCTCGCCCGACACCTCGGCCAAGAAAAGCCGAATTCCATGGCAGCCCTCACGGCACTCATGACCCGCTTTTGTGCGGGCGAAGATAGCTGGCTAGCCCGTAGCAATAACAACACAGGCGAATCTGGCACTTCCGAAGCCAGAAACAGAAATGGCAAGCCCGGCGCAACAGACACAAGCGTCGAAACAATGGCGACAACGCCGAAGACACGGTGGTCAATGCTGGATTCAGCGGCTCTAAATCCGGTCACCGGAAGAAGCCGTATAAAAGAAACAATTCGGGCCCGTCCAGTTTGGACCGCATACTAGATCGTCCATGACAAATCCACGGCACTCCCGATAAGCCAGCCAACCATACCAACAGAGAGTGTTGGGTCTTCAAACAGGCCGGCAAGTTAAATGCCGAGAACAAGGAGAAGGGATCCCAAAGCGAGGACGATGACGAGGAGCCCCGGCCACCGAACATAGGGGGACAGAAGAAGTCCCCCCCCCCCCAAGTCAAAATGGTGAACATGACATATGCTACCCATATCCCCAAGAGGGAGCGCAAACGCGCACTCAGGGACGTCTACGCGATAGAGCCAGTCGCCCCAAAGTTCAATCCATGGTCATCCTGCCCGATCACTTTTGATCGCAGGGATCATCCGACCAGTATCCGTCATGGCGGTTCAGCCGCACTGGTCCTTGACCCAATTACTGATGGGTTCCATCTGACGCGAGTCCTCATGGACGGTGGCAGCAGCCTGAACCTGCTTTATCAGGATCCAGTGCGCAAAATGGGTATCGATCCCTCAAGGATCAAACCCACTAAAACCACCTTTAAAGGTGTCATACCAGGTGTAGAGGCCTGCTGTACGGGCTCAATCACACTAGAAGTGGTCTTCGGATCTCCAGATAATTTCCGAAGCGAAGAATTGATCTTCGATATAGTTGAAGGAAATATGCCCTAGAGGCAATAATAAAGTTGTTATTTATATTTCCTTATATCATGATAAATGTTTATTATTCATGCTAGAATTGTATTAACCGGAAACTTAGTACATGTGTGAATACATAGACAAACAGAGTGTCACTAGTATGCCTCTACTTGACTAGCTCGTTAATGACAGATGGTTAAGTTTCCTAGCCATAGACATGAGTTTTCATTTGATGAACGGGATCACATCATTAGAGAATGATGTGACTCACTTGACCCATTTCGTTAGCTTAGCACTTGATCATTTAGTATGTTGCTATTGCTTTCTTCATGACTTATACATGTTCCTATGACTATGAGATTATGCAACTCCCGAATACCGGAGGAACACTTTGTGTGCTACCAAACATCACAACGTAACTGGGTGATTACAAAGGTGCTCTACAGGTGTCTCCGATGGTGTTTGTTGAGTTGGCATAGATCGAGATTAGGATTTGTCACTCCGATTGTCGGAGAGGTATCTCTGGGCCCTCTCGGCAATGCACATCACTATAAGCCTTGCAAGCAATGTGACTAATGAGTTAGTTGCGGGATGATGCATTACGGAATGAGTAAATAGACTTGTCGGTAACGAGATTGAGCTAGGTATTGAGATACCTACGATCGAATCTCGGGCAAGTAACATACCGATGACAAAGGGAACAACATATGTTGTTATGCGGTTTGACCGATAAAGATCTTCGTAGAATATGTAGGAGGCAATATGAGCATCCAGGTTCCGCTATTGGTTATCGACCGGAGACGTGTCACGGTCATGTCTACATAGTTCTCGAACCCGTAGGGTCCGCACGCTTAACGTTCGGTGACGATTTATATTATGAGTTATGTGATTTGATGACCGAAGTTTGTTCGGAGTCCCGGATGAGATCGGGGACATGACGAGGAGTCTCTAAATGGTCGAGCCGTAAAGATCGATATATTGGAAGGCTATATTCGGACATCGGAAAGGTTCCGAGTGATTCGGGTATTTTTTGGAGTACCGGAGAGTTACGGGAATTCGCCGGGAGAAGTATTGGGCCTTATTGGGCCATACGGGAATAGAGGAGGCAGGCCAAAGGGAAGGAGGGGTGCGCCCCCCTCCCCCATGGGTCCGAATTGGACTAGGGGAAAGGGGGCGGCGCCCCCCTGCCCTTTCCTACTCCCTCTCTCTTTCCCTCTTTCTTCTCTCCTACTCCGGAAAGGAAAAGGGGAATCCTACTAGGACTTGGGAGTCCTAGTAGGACTCCCCACACTTGGCGTGCCCCCTCTAGGGCCGGCCTCCTCCTCCTCCCTCCTTTATATACGTGGGCAGGGGACACCCCAAAGGCACAACAGATACACAAGTTGATCATTGATCTTTAGCCGTGTGCGGTGCCCCCCTCCACCATAATCCACCTCGGTCATATCGTAGGGTGCTTAGGCGAAGCCCTACGTCGATAGCTTCATCAACACCATCATCACGCCGTCGTGCTGACGGAACTCTCCCTCTAAGCTCTACTGGATCGTGAGTTCGTGGGACGTCACCGAGCTGAACGTGTGCAGATCGCGGAGGTATCGTACGTTTGGTACTAGGATCGGTCGATCGTGAAGACGTACGACTACATTAACCGCGTTCTCATAACGCTTCCGCTTACGGTCTACGAGGGTACATGGATGACACTCTCCCCTCTCGTTGCTATGCATCACCATGATCTTGCGTGTGCGAAGGAATTTTTTTGAAATTACTACGTTCCCAATAGTCCCATTCCGCAGTGGCTATCACGCACTGCTCGGACGAACCGCATTCGCTCGATTCAGTGCGGTGCCACACTACGCCTATCTCAAGCTCAAGATGCCCGGACCACGCGGCGTTATAACAAACAATGGAAACATGGAACGCTCCCTCCGCACTGAGGAGCACACTGTCGCCCTTGCAGCAGAAGTACAGAGCAGCCTTTTCAGGCAGAACCTCAATTTGGCAGCCAAGCTCCCGGACACCGTCAAGCGAGTCCGACCTACTCTGCAGCAGTCCAGCTCGTCCAGAGCTCGACTAGCAATTTGGCCTCTGTCCCAGTCCCGACCAAGCGGCGACACTCGTGTCGCGCGTACATAACTACACACTCAAAATACCATGGGCATAGACGGAGGCACAGCTAGATCGCGATCCATAATACGGCTCAACCGCACTTGGATCCACATACTTTTACTTTTCCTTTTTCTTTTCAGGTCTCTTTTCTTTCCCAGGTAGTTCCTGTTGACCTGATCGACAGACCTATAGAGGGACGGGTACACCAAGACGGCAAGAAGCATTAACGTACAACAAAATTTCCAAGTGGTTTCTTTAAATAATCATTATACCTTTCTTGAGGACCCGCACGTAGCTTCCCCTTGGTTGGGGCATGTTAAAAAGCCCTGGTGCTTATCGCACTACTTGTACAAAATACGCTTTGATGTATCAATCAAACTAGAATGAAAAATAGTCTGCGGCCCAATTTTTGCAGCATTAGCCTATTATTTCATTTTTTTTCCTTATCTTGCTATTTTTATCAAATCGCGCCCGTACACGCTGGTACGACTTAATTCGCCAGGGGCTTCATTACGCTCCATAATACGGCAACAAAGTCCGAACACTTTTTTACAGTATAGCTCGGCACCCCGAACTTATAGCATTATATGCATCGGCTCCGAATCATGTCTTTGGTCAATAGTTGGGTTGCCCGGCTCCTGTGCTTACTACCTTACGTTCCGCTATATCGGCTAGGGTAGTAAAGGGAGAACTACTGCAATTGTGTCCTGGTTCATCCGGATGAGCACCTCAGTAGAGAAAGCCGAAAACTGACTGTCATGATGCGGCGCGAGCCGGTCAGCTGTTCGAGAGGTCTCAAATCTTTAGCGATTTTTTCCGCATTATGCGATGAATCGGTTTTTATCCGACAAGGTGTTTACAGCATCCCGAGTTCGGACTTACGAATACTAGGGGCTGCGCCTAACTTTTTATTGTCAAACTCCTATGGCTAAGTGGGGGTGATAAAGCCGTATAGTCCGATTGCCTTGTTGGTTGCGCTAAACACCTCCTTTAAGGACCAAGCTTTGGAGTAAAGAGTGTTTAGATTTATCCCGAACACCCCCATACTATCTACGTGGGGGCAGAAGCCGACGACTGGCCAACTCTCAGATTTCACAATATGGCCGCACAAGAGGTAAAATTTTAAATAACAAGCATTATATTACATAACGATCTTGTTTCATAATACAGGATAGGATAACGTGAATGCATTCACGGAAATATAACATCCTTTGCACACCGCTCCGCTACAATGCGGGACCCCTCCGTGACATTATCAAAATACAGTTCGGGCGTGCGGTGCTCCTTGCCCACGGGCGGCCCCTCGGTCGCAACCTTCACGGCGTCCATCTTCCCCCACTGCATCTTGACTCGGGAGAAGGCCATGTGCGCGCCTTCGATACAAACCGACCGCTTGATGGCATCAAGCCCAGGGCAGACACTAACAAGCCGCTTCACGAGTCCGAAGTAGCTGTTGGGAATGGCTTCGGCAAGCCATAGCCGGATTATTAAATCCTTCATGGCTAGTTTGGCCGCCCTATGCAGCTCGACCAGCTGTTTCAGCTGATCGCTAAAGGGCACCGGATGATCTGGCGCAAGGTATTGCGACCAAAATAGCGCCTCGTAGAGCTCCCCTCTTCGGCTCGAAAAAATTCCACAGCATCGGAAATGTTGTGCGGCAGATCTGCAAACGCCCCTGGAGAACTCCAAATTCGGGTCAGTAATAGGAACCCTTTCTTCACATATTTGCTCTGCATAATAAAGGCCTTAACTGCCACGATTTTTCTGGCCTCCTGGATTTCAAGGAGGGCGCCCTGGGCTTCGGCCTGGGCATCGTGTGCGTTTTGGCGGGCCTTGGTGAGCTCGGACTCTTGATCCTTAAAGTCGCGCTCCAAGGACTCACACTTCTTGACGGCGTCCTGGAGCTCTTGCTGGACCTCACTGACCCGGGCCTCATGCTTTTTGCGTGCGGCTCGTTCCTTGGCCGCTTTGTCTTCGGCCTCGGCCAGCGCCTTCTTGAGGGCCTCTACTTCGGTCGTTGCCCCTAATAAATATCATGGTACTTTAGTCAGCACGAATCATTCATCCTTCTTGAATATATACAAGGTTACTGCATACCTTGACTGTCCTCCGGCTGCTTCTTCACGCGGCCGAGCTCTTCCTCGGCCCGCTCCAGCCTCTGCTTCAGTCCGGAGACTTCTGCAGTGTGAGAAGTCGCAGCAAGCAGCGACACCTGCTTATTCACATAGACATTTTAGATTAGTCTCCTGCAAAAATTATTTGATCCTCTGTCCGGCTTGTCTTTTTGAACACCGGACAGTGTCTCAGGGGCTACTGTCTATACTGTGACATTATTTTTACACAATTACATTACTTACCTCAAACCTGTTAGAAGACTAGTGTAGGCTTCGGTCAGTCCGCTTTTTGCGGACTGGATCCTCTCAATCACCGTACCCATAAGGGTACGGTGTTCGACGACAATGGAAGTGCCTTGCAACGCTTCCAGCAAAGTGTCTGGCGCCTCTGGATGGACAGAGGTCACCGACGGAATAGGCACGCCCCCTTCCTTCGAAAGGGGTGCTTGCCTGATTCCGGAGCCGTATGGGTCTCCGGAATTATATTCGGTTGGGGGCCGAATTGGATATGGCCGCCATCGTTAGTATCCATGGGGGTTTGCTCCCCCATGTGTCCGGCAGCCGAGGCTTCACCCTCTGGCGCCTCCCTGACGGCCTCTGAATTCTCTCCCGGGCCTGGGATCCTTCGGGACAACGCCTTGGCGCCATCCATGTCCTTGGGAGAGGAGGCCGCGGGAAGGGTCTCGCTGTCCATCGCGTCCGGGTCCAGCGAATCCTCCGGAGATAAGGACCGCTCGAGGTTGGACCGAGCCGGACTGCAAATGCATAATTCAGTACATTAAAACAATGAAGTAAAGGGGCCGGATACATGAACGTGTTCGGACACTTACCATTTGGCCAGGGGCTTGTCGTTGGGCTCCCACTCCCAGCTGTTGTCGGTGGCCGCTGTGGAGCTGTCCGGAAGGGAGGCTTTCCCCTTCTTGGACGCCTCGGCCTCCAGGTGTGTGGGGGCTGGCCTCTTCTTTCTCCCCCTGCAAGGGGGGGACGACTTTCTTCTTCCTCCTCCTCGTCGTCGTCCTCGGCGACGGAGGAATGAGTCTCGGCGTCTTCGGACATCGCGTCCGAAATGCCCTTGCGACGGAGACCACCTTTGGTCCCCTTGGCCTTCTTCTCCGGCACCTAATAAGGCGTCGAAACCAGCATCTTTGTCAGAAGTGGAACTTCTCGGTCTTCGAGCAGCGGAGCTAGACAGTTAATCCGCTCCGCCATCTCTGTCCAGGCCTGAAGAAATTAATAGGGAGGCTTAGATGCCTTCCTCAAGTATGCAAAGGGTATACCTTGAAAGTATGAAAGAACTTACCGGACTGGCAGGGTGCGTCAAGTCATGCCCGCGATCCTCGGTCGTGGGCGGCGGTGCCTCGTTGGCCTTGAAGAGCACCTTCCAGATATCTTCGTGCGTCGTGCAGAAGAGCTCCAATAGGGTCTGGTGCTTGGCCGGATCGAACTCCCATAGATGGCAAGTCTGGCGTTGGCACGGAAGGATCCGGCGAACAAGCATCACCTGGATCACGTTGATGAGCTTGATTCTCTTGTTTATCATGTTCTGGACGCACGTCTGGAGCCCCGTCAGCTCGTCCGGGGAAGACCAGGTCATGCCTCTCTCTTGCCAGGAGGTGAGCCGCATCAGGACTCCGGACAGGAATAAGGGAGCCGCGGCCCAGTTGGTGTCGCGCGGCTCTGTGATGTAAAACCACTTTGACTGCCATCCCTTGACAGTCTCCACAAAGGAGCCTTTGGGCCAAGTGACATTGGGCATCTTGCCCACCATGGCGCCTCCGCACTCTGCTTGTTGACCACTCACCACCTTCGGCTTCACGTTGAAGGTCTTCAGCCATAGCCCGAAGTGAGGCGGGATGCGGAGGAAGGCCTCACACACGACAATAAATGTCGAGATGTTGAGGATGGAGTTGGGGGCCAGATCGTGGAAATCCAGCCCGTAGTAGAACATGAGTCCGTGGACAAACGGGTGGAGAGGGAATCCCAGCCCGCGGACGAAGTGTGAGATGAACACCACTGATGTCTACTACGCAACCTTCTTCTTGTAGACGTTGTTGGGCCTCCAAGTGCAGAGGTTTGTAGGACAGTAGCAAATTTCCCTCAAGTGGATGACCTAAGGTTTATCAATCCGTGGGAGGCATAGGATGAAGATGGTCTCTCTCAAACAACCCTGCAACCAAATAACAAAGAGTCTCTTGTGTCCCCAACACACCCAATACAATGGTAAATTGTATAGGTGCACTAGTTCGGCGAAGAGATGGTGATACAAGTGCAATATGGATGGTAGATATAGGTTTTTGTAATCTGAAAATATAAAAATAGAAAGGTAACTAATGATAAAAGTGAGCGTAAACGGTATTGCAATGATAGGAAACAAGGCCTAGGGCTCATACTTTCACTAGTGCAAGTTCTCTCAACAATAATAACATAATTGGATCATATAACTATCCCTCAACATGCAACAAAGAGTCACTCCAAAGTCACACATAGCGGAGAACAAACGAAGAGATTATTGTAGGGTGCGAAACCACCTCAAAGTTATCATTTCTGATCGATCTATTCAAGAGTCCATAGTAAAATAACACGAAGCTATTCTTTCCGTTCGATCTATCATAGAGTTCGTACTAGAATAACACCTTAAGACACAAATCAACCAAAACCCTAATGTCACCTCAAGTATCCGTGGGCATGATTATACGATATGCATCACACAATCTCAGATTCATCTATTCAACCAACACAAAGTACTTCAAAGAGTGCCCCAAAGTTTCTACCGGAGAGTCAAGATGAAAACGTGTGCCAACCCCTATGCATAAGTTCCCAAGGTCACGGAACCCGCAAGTTGATCACCAAAACATACATCAAGTGGATCACATGAATATCCCATTGTCACCACAGATAAGCACGGCAAGACATACATCAAGTGTTCTCAAATCCTTAAAGACTCAATCCGATAAGATAACTTCAAAGGGAAAACTCAATCCATTACAAGAGAGTAGAGGGGGAGAAACATCATAAGATCCAACTATAATAGGAAAGCTCACGATACATCAAGATCGTGCCAAATCAAGAACACGAGAGAGAGAGAGAGAGATCAAACACATAGCTACTGGTACATACCCTCAACCCCGAGGGTGAACTACTCCCTCCTCGTCATGGAGAGCGCCGGGATGATGAAGATGGCCACCGGTGAGGGATCCCCCCCTCCGGCAGGGTGCCGGAACAGGGTCCCGATTGGTTTTTGGTGGCTACAGAGGCTTGCGGCGGCGAAACATAAAGAGAGCATCATGAAGAATATGACTAGCAAATTTAAGTCTAACCCACTTCCTATGCATAGGGATTTTGTAAGAAAACAACTTATGGGAACAATAACCAACTAGCATAGGAAGGTAAAACAAGCATAGCTTCAAGATTTTCAACACATAGAGAGGAAACTTGATATTATTGCAATTCCTACAAGCATATGTTCCTCCCTCATAATAATTTTTAGTAGCATCATGAATGAATTAAACAATATAACCAGCACCTAAAGCATTCTTTTCATGATCTACTTGCATAGAAAATTTACTACTCTCCACATAAGCAAAATTCTTCTCATTCGGAATAGTGGGAGTATCATAAGAGACTCGAATACTATAAATTGTTTCCATATTAAAAGAGTACTGTTCAGAAAAGGGTAATCATAATCATGACAAGTTTTATAAATATAATCATCACTACTTTTTATAGCATAAGTTTCATCACAATAATCATCATAAGTAGGAGGCATGTATCATCATAACAAATTTGCATATCAAAACTTGGGAGGCTAAAAATATCATCTTCATTAAACATAGCATCCCCAAGCTTGGGACAAACATTAATTGCAGCAAATATATTCTCAAATATGTCATCCTCATCAAATATAGCTTCCCCATGCTTGGGCCTTTTCATATCATAAGCATAATCACTCTCATCATTAATAGTATGGATAGCACCAATAGTATAGCAATTATCATCATCACAATGAGGTAGTAGGAGCAACATCATTTGGGAGGGATACCTTTTTAACTTTGCTTCTCCGTTTTTTCTTTTTCTTCTTCACATCATGTGTGGTTTTAACCTCCTTCTTTGAGCTCCTTATTAATGAGATTGGTTCAATAGAAAGCTCCTCCTCGTTACCTGATTCATCATAAGAAAATAGGAGGATATTGGGAAGTCTCTTCCCTTTCATTAGTGTTCTCTTCATATTCTATTTGCTTTCTTTTCTTTATGTAATCGGCAATATAAGGATTTTCAATGCAATTCACCGCACAATACATATAAATCTTCTCTAGATCAAAATCAAGAAATCTATCAAGATTAAATTTTGGAATACCCTCGGTTATACATTTCATTTCTTCATACCCCAAAAGAAGACTAAGCTCTTTATGATGCTCAAGGGTAATCAAGTTATCACAATTTTTTGGACACGTTTCGGTCATGAAACAATTTGCATTGGAGATTTAAATGACCATGTTCATTGCAAAGTTCACAAGGATGGCGAAAAATATTGAAGTTTTCAGCACAAACGTCTAGCCTTTCTTGCAACAATTTAGTTTCTAAATGCTTATGCCTCTTGCAATATCTATCTTCTCTATTTGGTGTGTACTTGCAAACCCAATGTACCCCACAAAAATCGACATGCTTATAAGAGATATTTTCATCATGACTAGTGCAATCATCATTAGTACTATGGATATTCAAGGAGTTCATACTAACAACATTGCAATCATGCTCATCATTCAAAGATTTAGTGCCAAACATTTTATAGACTTCTTCTTCTAGCACTTGAGCACACTTTTCCTTTCCATCATTCTCACGAAAGATATTAAAAAGATGAAGCGTATGAGACAAACTTAATTCCATTTTTTAGTTTTCTTTTATATACTAAACTAGTGATAAAACAAGAAACAAAAAAGATTCAATTGCAAGATCTAAAGATATACCATCAAGCACTCACCTCCCCGGCAACGGCGCCAGAAAAGAGCTTGATGTCTACTACGCAACCTTCTTCTTGTAGACGTTGTTGGGCCTCCAAGTGCAGAGGTTTGTAGGACAGTAGCAAATTTCCCTCAAGTGGATGACCTAAGGTTTATCAATCCGTGGGAGGCGTAGGATGAAGATGGTCTCTCTCAAACAACCCTGCAACCAAATAACAAAGAGTCTCTTGTGTCCCCAACACACCCAATACAATGGTAAATTGTATAGGTGCACTAGTTCGGTGAAGAGATGGTGATACAAGTGCAATATGGATGGTAGATATAGGTTCTTGTAATCTGAAAATATAAAAACAGCAAGGTAACTAATGATAAAGCGTAAACGGCATTGCAATGCTAGGAAACAAGGCCTAGGGTTCATACTTTCACTAGTGCAAGTTCTCTCAACAATAATAACATAATTGGATCATATAACTATCCCTCAACATGCAACAAAGAGTCACTCCAAAGTCACTAATAGCGGAGAACAAACGAAGAGATTATTGTAGGGTACAAAACCACCTCAAAGTTATCCTTTCTGATCGATCTATTCAAGAGTCCGTAGTAAAATAACATGAAGCTATTCTTTCCGTTCGATCTATCATAGAGTTCGTACTAGAATAACACCTTAAGACACAAATCAACCAAAACCCTAATGTCACCTAGATACTCCAATGTCACCTCAAGTATCCGTGGGCATGATTATACGATATGCATCACACAATCTCAGATTCATCTATTCAACCAACACAAAGTACTTCAAAGAGTGCCCCAAAGTTTCTACCGGAGAGTCAAGATGAAAACATGTGCCAACCCCTATGCATAAGTTCCCAAGGTCACGGAACCCGCAAGTTGATCACCAAAACATACATCAAGTGGATCACGTGAATATCCCATTGTCACCATAGATAAGCACGACCAGACATACATCAAGTGTTCTCAAATCCTTAAAGACTCAATCCGATAAGATAACTTCAAAGGGAAAACTCAATCCATTACAAGAGAGAAGAGGGGGAGAAACATCATAAGATCCAACTATAATAGCAAAGCTCGCGATACATCAAGATCGTGCCAAATCAAGAACACGAGAGAGAGAGAGAGATCAAACACATAGCTACTGGTACATACCCTCAACCCCGAGGGTGAACTACTCCCTCCTCGTCATGGAGAGCGCCGGGATGATGAAGATGGCCACCGGTGAGGGATCCCCCCCTCCGGCAGGGTGCCGGAACAGGGTCCCGATTGGTTTTTGGTGGCTACAGAGGCTTGCGGCGGCGAAACTCCCGATCTATTGTTGTCCTCGATGTTTTTAGGGTATATGGACATATATAGGCGAAAGAAGTCGGTCAGGGGAGCCACGAGGGGCCCACGAGGGTGGGGGCGCGCCCAGGGGGGAGGGCGCGCCTCCCTGCCTCGTGGCCACCTCAAAGCTTCCCTTACGTGCACTCCAAGTCTCCTGGATTGCTTCCATTCTAAAAATAACTTCCCCGAAGGTTCCATTCCGTTTGGACTCCGTTTGATATTCCTTTTCTTCGAACACTGAAATAGGCAAGAAAACAGCAATTTGGGCTGGGCCTCCGGTTAATAGGTTAGTCCCAAAAATAATATAAAAGTGTATAATAAAGCCCATAAACATCCAAAACAGATAATAATATAGCATGAATGCTTCACAAATTATAGATACGTTGGAGACGTATCAACCACCCTCTCCTAGGGCTCAGGGGTAGGGACGATGTCCCTTGGCTGGGAGCCGATGGGCGATTTCCTTGGCCAGGTACCCGGCCTCCCGAAGCTTCGTGATGTCCTTCTCCTTGACAGAGGAGGCTATCCACTTGCCTCCCGCTCCGGATCCGAACATGGTTGGAGTGCTTTTTTGGACGGAAAAGGTGAGAGCTTGGGTGCTGGAGCTCGAGAATGGATGGGCAGAGGAATGAGAAAGCATGAGTAAAAAAGGGTGAATCCTTATCCCTTTATAAAGGCAGTAAAAATTGTGCGCCTCCCTCCTTGCCTTAAAACTCGTCTATTCCCCAAGGGTCGTGCGTATGGCACGGTTGGGTTACCCATGCCCGTATTGATGAGAATCCCGCAATAAGGGGACACGATCTCTGCTTTGACAAGACGTGCCAATAAAACCGCACCTCGAAATATGGAGTGGTAGACTAAAAACGGTTCGAATAATGGCCGGGCAATGACGTGATGTCACGCTACAAAGAGTTGTCAGCGGATTGGACTCGTGAAATATTATACTCTCTACGGTTGTGTGTGGTACTTGTTTTGCAGAGCCAGACACGATTCTTCTGTTCGAAGTCTACTTTGAAGTATTCGGAGGAGGAACCCGCCTTGCAATGCCGAAGACAATCTGCGCGCCGGACTCATCGTCATTGAAGCCTGGTTCAGGGGCTACTGAGGGAGTCCTGGATTAAGGGGTCCTCGGACAGCCAGACTATATACATGGGCCGGACTGTTGGGCTATGAAGATACAAGATAGAAGACTTCTTCCCGTGTCCGGATGGGACTCTACTTGGCGTGGAAGGCAAGCTTGGCGATTCGGATATGTAGATTCCTTTCTCTGTAACCGACTTTGTACAACCCTAGCCCCCTCCGGTGTCTATATAAACCGGAGGGTTTAGTCCATAGGACACAATCATAATCCCATAGGTTAGACTTCTAGGGTTTAGCCATTACGATCTCGTGGTAGATCAACTCTTCTAATACTCATTATCATCAAGATCAATCAAGCAGGAAGTAGGGTATTACCTCCATAGAGAGGGCCCAAACCTGGGTAAACATCATGTCCCCCGTCTCCTGTTACCATCGACCTTAGACGCACAGGTCGGGACCCCCTACCCGAGATCCGCCAGTTTTGACTCCGACAGTCACCACACATTTTTGTGTGCAAATTACCACACAAACTAACATCTTCAAAAACATCGCAGGTGCTACATCTAGAAGCAAGCCAATGGTCCGAGAGCCAAGCAAAGAACCGATTACTGGTAGCATAGGGGGAGAGAAAGCTTCTTTGATGGGTCAGTCAGCGAGCCAGCAAGTCTAGAAACAGGAGGGGTGAATGCTGATCAGGGAGACATAAACACCGAGGCCTACTCCACGCCGAAGCCTCCTGATGAAATGATGAAGTTTGACACTTATGAGGAAGCTTATGATCACCACAAGCTATATGCGCTCAAGCATGAGTTTGGGATAAGGCTGGAATACAGGAGAACAATAAATGATGATACTATAAGCAGAGTCCTCATGGTTTGTGGGAAAAGCAACAAGCCAAAAAAACAAGGAGGAGACACAAGATGTGCAGAACCCAGAAGGCATCGTCAAGAAGAGGAAAAGAGGGAAGGTTGTGAGGACAGAATGTCCAGCCCACCTTTACATTACACACACAGATGCGTGGTGGAGAGTCGAACGCTTCAACGACAACCACAACCACCCTCTAATCAGAAATTCGTCCCTGACAAAGTTCCTATCATCACGTAGGAACATTCCTAAGGATGAGCAGGACTTCTTAATATACTACACAGATGCAACATAGAGACATCAAGACAGATGCAACTAATGTCATGGTTCTACGGCTCTCCTAAATATGTACCATACACGACAAAGGACATCGCAAACCAGCGAGCTAAATTCCGCAGGGAGTACCGCCACACTGATGTGGGAAGCACAATCTCATACTTCCAAGATATGAAGGCACAAGATCCAGATTTTTATTGGAGAGTAAAACTTGATGATGAGGACAGTGTGGAAAATTTGCTATGGATAGATGGTGCCTCGCGCAGGGCATATGCTAGGTACAATGACGTTGTGTCATTCGACACAACATACATGACAAACATGTACAAGATGCCTTGTGCGCCCTTCATTGGCATTAATAACCATGGGCAGTCAATCCAGTTTGGTTGTGAATTTGTTCGAAATGAACTATCTACAAACTTTGTGTGGATGTTTAATGCATTTTTGCATGCAATGGGTGAAGTTGTGCCAAAGAACATAATAATAGATCAATATTTTGTCATAAGGAGTGCTATGGATGAGGTGTTCATTGGGATAGTACACCAGAATTGTTGCTGGCATATAATGGAAAAGGCCCGGGAGAAGCTTGGGAAGCTAATGGCTGACGATGAACCATTGAACAAGGCATTCAAGGATTGTGTTGACAACAGTTTGATTGGTATTTTACTTCCCACCCAAACTACCTTAAACACAAATGAGTTCGCATGTCTGGGATCAACAGTTACCATGTAATGAAGTGATAAGTTACCAGAGAAGTATAACCAAGTTACCTGCATATATTTCTGTACTGAACCTATCATGTTTGTTGCACGCATTTTGTTTGTTGCACGCATTTTGTTTGTTGCACACACAAAATAACTTTGCATCCCCCACTAGTTGTGATTGAAAGATATTTTTTTTGTTTGCTAGTTAAAATGATAATTGAACTACAAACACCGAGGGGTATTCATCGTGGAAATATCATCCTATGTGCATTGTAGTTACCATGTTGCTTGAACTAAAATAACCAAGTGTTTGTGATAGAATTATAAACATGAGTGTGTTTAAGTTACCAATCTTTTTGAACTAAAGCCACCACCCTTCAAGCCCTGATGTTACCATGTTTCAGTTTTGAATGCAGTTGAAGAGTTTGAACACAAATGGTGCGTGATGATGGAAATGTATGGCTAGACCGACAACGAGCATTTCCATTGGTTGTGGGAAAATAGGGAATGTTGGGTCCCGGCATACTACATGCATGATACGTCTCCAACGTATCTATAATTTTTGATTGTTCCATGCTATTATATTACCCGTTTTGGATGTTTATGGGCTTTACTTTAAACTTTTATATCATTTTTGGGACTAACCTACTAACCGGAGGCCCAGCCCAAATTGTTGTTTTTTTGCCTATTTCAGTGTTTCGAAGAAAAGGAATATCAAACAGAGTCCAAACGGAATGAAACCTTCGGGAGAGATCTTTTTGGAACAAACGCAATCCAGGAGACTTGGAGTGGACGTCAAGAAGCAGACGAGGCAGCCACAAGGATCCAAGGCGCGCCCTAGGGGGGTGGGCACGCCCCCACCCTCGTGGGCCCCTCGTGGCTCCCCTGATCGACTTCCTTCGCCTATATATACTTACGTACCCCGAAAACATCCAGAGCACCACGAAACCCTATTTCCACCGCCGCAACCTTCTGTACCCGTGAGATCCCATCTTGGAGCCTTTTCCGGCGCTCCGCCGGAGGGGGAATCGATCACAGAGGGCTTCTACATCAACACCATAGCCTCTCCGATGAGTTGTGAGTAGTTTACCACAGACCTTCGGGTCCATAGTTATTAGCTAGATGGCTTCTTCTCTCTCTTTGGATCTCAACACAAAGTTCTCCTCGATCTTCTTGGAGATCTATTTGATGTAACTCTTTTTGCGGTGTGTTTGTCGAGATCCGATGAATTGTGGGTTTATGATCAAGTTTATCTATGAGAAATATTTGAATCTCCTCTGAATTCTTTTATGTATGATTGGTTATCTTTGCAAGTCTCTTCGAATTATCAGTTTGGTTTGGCCTACTAGATTGATCTTTCTTGCAATGGGAGAAGTGCTTAGCTTTGGGTTCAATCTTGCGGTGTCCTTTCCCAGTGACAGCAGGGGCAGCAAGGCACGTATTGTATTGTTGTCATCGAGGATAAAAAGATGGGGTTTATATCATATTGCTTGAGTTTATCCCTCTACATCATGTCATCTTTCTTAATGCGCTACTCTGTTCTTATGAACTTAATACTCTAGATGCATGCTGGATAGCGGTCGATGTGTGGAGTAATAGTAGTAGATGCAGGCAGGAGTCGGTCTACTTGTCATGGACGTGATGCCTATATACATGATCATGCCTAGATATTCTCATAACTATGCACTTTTCTATCAATTGCTCGACAGTAATTTGTTCACCCACCGTAATACTTATGCTATCTTGAGAGAAGCCACTAGTGAAACCTATGGCCCCCGGGTCTATTTCCATCATATAAGTTTCCGATCTATCTTATTTTGCAATCTTTACTTTCCAATATATATCATAAAAATACCAAAAATATTTATCTTATCCTATTATCTCTATCAGATCTCACTTTCGCAAGTGGCCGTGAAGGGATGGACAACCCCTTTATCGCGTTGGTTGCAAGGTTCTTGTTTGTTTGTGTAGGTACGAGGGACTTGCGTGAAGCCTCCTAGTGGATTGATACCTTGGTTCTCAAAAACTGAGGGAAATACTTACGCTACTTTGCTGCATCACCCTTTCCTCTTCAAGGGAAAACCAACGCAGTGCTCAAGAGGTAGCAAGAAGGATTTCTGGCACCGTTGCCGGGGAGGTCTTCGCACAAGTCAAGACATACCAAGTACCCATCACAAGGAGGAGGAGGAGGAGAAGAAGAAGAAGAAGAAGAAGAAGAAGAGAAGAAGAAGAAGAAGAAGAAGAAGAAGAAGAAGAAGAAGAAGAAGAAGAAGAAGAAGAAGAAGAAGAAGAAGAAGAAGAAGAAGAAGAAGAAGAAGAAGAAGAAGAAGAAGAGAAGAAGAAGAAGAAGAAGAGAAGAAGAAGAAGAAGAAGAAGAAGAAGAAGAAGAAGAAGAAGAAGAAGAAGAAGAAGAAGAAGAAGAAGAAGAAGAAGAAGAAGAAGAAGAAGAAGAAGAAGAAGAAGAAGAAGAAGAAGAAGAAGGAGAAGAAGGAGAAGAAGAAGAAGAAGGAGAAGGAGAAGAAGGAGAAGGAGAAGAAGGAGAAGAAGGAGAAGGAGAAGGAGAAGGAGAAGGAGAAGGAGAAGGAGAAGGAGAAGGAGAAGCAGAAGGAGAAGGAGAAGGAGAAGGAGAAAGAGAAGGAGAAGGAGAAGGAGAAGGAGGAGAAGGAGAAGGAGAAGGAGAAGGAGAAGGAGAAGGAGGAGAAGAAGAAGGAGAAGGAGAAGGAGGAGAAGGAGAAGAAGGAGAAGGCAACATGTCAGAAGAAGAAGGAGAAGGAGAAGCAGAAGGAGAAGAAGAAGAAGAAGAAGAAGAAGAAGGAGAAGGAGAAGAAGAAGGAGAAGGAGAAGGAGAAGGAGAAGGAGAAGGCAACATGTCAGTGTTAGTTAGGACCCATTTTTTGCAACATCATTGTCAATTTGGACATTATTTTTGTAATTTGCTTCATGTTTCTATGGCACTTATCATCCATGTTCTGCAACACCTATTGGGCAATGTTTGGCGGCACATTCAGATCCATTTTTGGCAACATCCATGTTGGTAAAATGCATTGAGATGCTGCCACATTCAGATACATTGATAATACCACACAACATAAACAAAGAGGAAACGAATTTAAATAGAACATAAATTCATCAGGTGCATTACATAACATAAACATAAAATTTGTAGTTCTTCAGGTGCAATACATCACATTAGTGGGCTTTAACTTAAGTAGCATCATTACAGTCACTAAAATATGCACCCGTCCCCATCCTTCCAAGGCCTGTTATATATAGAGGCATTATATTTACTTATCCAACTTAGCCTTCATCATCTTCATGACTCTGGGATTGCCTTGATCTGGTCCAGCTTCTCCTTGCTCCCATGCCCAACATTCAGCAGGTCAGCAACAACCTTCTCAAGCTCCTTCTTCTCTTCTGCAAGTTGATTCCTGTCTACCTTGATCTCAAGCATGCATGGCCTTCCTTGTGTTCTGAATGATGTAATGTCTGAGTGTTCGGGTACACCTTTGCTCCTTTGCAAGCCTAAGCTTCTCCATCTTGAGCACCATATATATCTGTTATTTCTTCTTCATCTCCATCTCGTAGTCCACCTAGTCAACACCATCCCGCCAATCAAACATCTTGCTTACATCTGTTGGAAATATGCCCTAGAGGCAATAATAAAATGGTTATTATTATATTTCCTTGTTCATGATAATTGTCTATTGTTCATGCTATAATTGTGTTAACTGGAAACCGTAATACATGTGTGAATACATAGACCACAACATATCCCTAGTGAGCCTCTAGTTGACTAGCTCGTTGATCAATAGATGGTTATGGTTTCCTGACCATGGACATTGGATGTCATTGATAACGGGATCACATCGTTAGGAGAATGATGTGATGGACAAGACCCAATCCTAAGCATAGCACAAGATCGTGTAGTTCGTTTTCTAAAAGCTTTTCTAATGTCAAGTATCATTTCCTTAGACCATGAGATTGTGTAACTCCCGGATACCGTAGGAATGCTTTGGGGTGTACCAAACGTCACAACGTAACTGGGTGGCTATAAAGGTACACTACAGGTATCTCCGAAAGTGTCTATTGGGTTGGCACGAATCGAGACTGGGATTTGTCACTCCGTATGACGGAGAGGTCTCTCTGGGCCCACTCGGTAATGCATCATCATAATGAGCTCAATGTGACTAAGGAGTTAGTCACGGGATCATGCGTTACGGAACGAGTAAAGAGACTTGCCAGTAACGAGATTAAACGAGGTATTGGGATACCAACGATCGAATCTCAGGCAAGTAACATTCCGGTGGACAAAAGGAATTGTATACGGGATTGATTGAATCCCCGACATCGTGGTTCATCCGATGAGATCATCGTGGAACATGTGGGAGCCAACATGGGTATCTAGATCCCGCTGTTGGTTATTGGTCAAAGAGCTGTCTCGGTCATGTCTGCATGATTCCCGAACCCGTAGGGTCTACACACTTAAGGTTCGGTGACGCTAGAGTTGTTATGGGAATTAGTGTGCAGTTACCGAATGTTGTTCGGAGTCCCGGATGAGATCCCGGACGTCACGAGGAGTTCCAGAATGGTCCGGAGGTAAAGATTTATATATGGGAAGTCCTATTTTGGCCACCGGAAAATGTTCGGGATTTTTCGGTATTGTGCCGGGAAGGTTCTAGAAGGTTCTGGAGTGGGGCCCACCTGCATGGGGGGACCCACATGAACGTGGGTAGTGGGGGCAAGGCCCCACACCCCTGGTCAAGGCGCACCAAGATCCCCCCTTAGAAGGAATAAGATCATATCCCGAAGGGATAAGATCAAGATCCCTAAAAGGGGGGGATAACAATCGGTGGGGAAGGGAAATGATGGGATTTCTTTCCTCCCACCTTTGCCAACGCCCCAATGGACTTGGAGGGAAAGTAACCAGCCCCCTCCACCCCTATATATAGTGGGGAGGCGCATGGGAGCTACACCCCTTCCCCTGGTGCAGCCCTCTCCCTCCCCAACACCTCCGTAGTAGTAGTAGTACTTGGCGAAGCCCTGCCGGAGAACTGCAAGCTCCACCACCACGCCGTCGTGCTGCCGGAGCTCTCCCTCAACTTCTCCTCTCCCCTTTCTGGATCAAGAAGGAGGAGACGTCCCCGGGCTGTACGTGTGTTGAACGCGGAGGCGCCGTTGTTCGGCGCTTAGGTCGGAATCAACCGCGATCTGAATCGCTACGAGTACGACTCCTTCATCTGCGTTCTTGTAATGCTTCCGCATCGCGATCTTCAAGGGTATGAAGATGCACTCCCCTCTCTCTCGTTGCTAGTCTCTCCATAGATTGATCTTGGTGATGCGTAGAAATTTTTTAATTTCTGCAACGATCCCCAACAGTGGCATCATGAGCTAGGTCTATGCGTTGTTTATATGCACGAGTAGAACACAAGTTGTTGTGGGCGTCGATTTTGTCAATTTACTTGCCGTTACTAGTCTTATCTTGATTCGGCGGCATCGTGGGATGAAGCGGCCCGGACCGACCTTACACGTACGCTTACGTGAGACAGGTTCCACCGACTGACATGCACTAGTTGCATAAGGTGGCTAGCGGGTGTCTGTCTCTCCCACTTTAGTCAGATCGGATTCGATGAAAAGGGTCCTTATGAAGGGTAAATAGAAATTGGCATATCATGTTGTGGTTTTGGCGTAGGTAAGAAACGTTTTTGCTAGAAACCTATAGCAGCCACGTAAAAACTTGCAACAACAATTAGAGGACGTCTAACTTGTTCTTGCAGCATATGCCGTGTGATGTGATATGGCCAAAAGGATGTGATGAATGATATATGTGATGTATGAGATTGATCATGTTCTTGTAATAGGAATCACGACTTGCATGTCGATGAGTATGACAACCGGCAGGAGCCATAGGAGTTGTCTTAATTTGTTATATGACCCGCGTGTCAATGAAAACACCATGTAATTACTTTACTTTATTGCTAACCGTTAGCCATAGTAGTAGAAGTAATAGTTGGCGAGACAACTTCATGAAGATATTATGATGGAGATCATGATGATGGAGATCGTGGTGTCATGCTGGTGACGATGATGATCATGGCGCCCCGAAGATGGAGATCAAAAGGAGCAAAATGATATTGGCCATATCATGTCACTATTTGATTGCATGTGATGTTTATCATGTTTTTACATCTTATTTGCTTAGAACGACGGTAGCATACATAAGATGATCCCTCATAAAATTTCAAGAAAGTGTTCCCCCTAACTGTGCACCGTTGCGAAAGTTCGTTGTTTCAAAGCACCACGTGATGATCGGGTGTGATAGATTCTAACGTTCGCATACAACGGGTGTAAGCCAGATTTACACATGCGAAACACTTAGGTTGACTTGACGAGCCTAGCATGTACAGACATGGCCTCGGAACACAAGAGACCGAAAGGTCGAACATGAGTCGTATAGCAGATGCGATCAACATGAAGATGTTCACCGATGACTACTAGTCGGTCTCACGTGATGATCGGACACGGCCTAGCTGACTCGGATCATGTATCACTTAGATGACTAGAGGGATGTCTATCTAAGTGGGAGTTCATTAAATAATCAGATGAACTTAATTATCATGAACATAGTCAAAAGGTCGTTGCAAATTATGTCCTAGCTTACGCTTTAGTTCTACTGTTTAAGATATGTTCCTAGAGAAAATTTAGTTGAAAGTTGATAGTAGCAATTATGCGGACTGGGTCCATAAACTGAGGATTGTCCTCATTGCTGCGCAGAAGGATTATGTCCTTAATGCACCACTCGGTGTGCTGAACCTCGAGCGTCCTATGTGGATGTTGCGAACATCTGACATACACGTTTTGATGACTACATGATAGTTTAGTGCGTAATGTTATACGGTTTAGAATTGAGGCGCCAAAGAACATATGAGATGTTCCAAGGACTGAAATTGGGATTTCAGGCTAGTGCCCACGTCAAGAGGTATGAGACCTCTGACAAGTTTCTTAAGCCTGCAAACTAAGGGAGAAAAGCTCAATCGTTGAGCATGCGCTCAGATTGTCTGAGTACTACAATCGCTTGAATCGTGGGAGTTAATCTTCCAGATGAGATAGTGATGGTTCTCCGTAGTCACTGCCACCAAGCTAATAGAGCTTCGTGATGAACTATAACATATCAGGGATATACATGATGATCCTTGAGCAATTCGTGATGTTTGACACCGCGAAAGTAGAAATCAAGTAGGAGCATCAATTGTTGATGGTTAGTAAAACCACTAGTTTCAAGAGGGGCAAGGGCAAGAAGGGATACTTCATGAAACAGCAAATCAGTTGTTGCTCTAGTGAAGAAACCCAAGGTTGAACCCAAACCCGAGACTAAGTGCTTCCGAGATGAGGGGAACGGTCACTGAAGCAGAACTACCCTAGATACTTCATAATAAGAAGGCTGGCAAGGTCGACAGAAGTATATTGGATATACATTATATTAATGTGTACTTTACTAGTACTCCTAGTAGCACCAGGGTATTAAATACCGGTTCGGTTGCTAAGTGGTAGTAACTCGAAATAAAAGATGCGGAATAAACGGAGACTAGCTAAAGGTGAGATGACGATATGTGTTGGAAGTGTTTCCAAGGTTGATGTGATCAAGCATCGCATGCTCCCTCTACCATCGAGATTGGTGTTAAACCTAAATAATTGTTATTTGGTGTTTGCGTTGAGCATAGACATGATTGGATTATGTTTATCGCAATACGATTATTCATTTAAGGAGAATAATGGTTACACTGTTTATTTGAATAATACCTTCAATGGTCTTGCACCTAAAATGAATGGTTTATTGAATCTCGATCGTAGTGATACACATGTTCATGCCAAAAGATATAAAATAGTAATGATAGTACCACCTAATTGTGGCACTACTATTTGAGTCATATTGGTATAAAACGCATGAAGAAGCTCCATGTTGATGGATCTTTGGACTCACTCATTTTGAAAAGTTTGAGACATGCGAACCATGTCTATTAGTATGTACGCATGAAGAAACTCCATGCAAATGGATCGTTTGGACTCACTTGATTTTGTATCACTTGAGACATGCAAATCATACCACATGGGCAAGATGACTGAAAGGCCTCGTTTCTAGTAAGATGGAACAAGAAAGCAACTTGTCGGAAGTAATACATTTTGATGTGTGCAGTCCAATGAGTGCTGAGGCACGCAGTGGATATCGTTATGTTTTTACTTCACAAATGATTTGAGTAGATGCTGAGTATATTTACTTGATGAAACACAAGTCTGAATTATTGAAAGGTTCAAGTAATTTCAGAGTGAAGTTGAAGATCTTCGTGACAAGAGGATAAAATGTCTATGATATGATCATAGAGATGAATATCTGAGTTGCGAGTTTGGTACACAATTAAGACATTGTGGAAATTGTTTCACAACTAATACCGCCTGGAACACCATAGTGTGATGGTGTGTGCGAACATCATAGCTGCACCCTATTGGATATGGTGCAAACCATGATGTCTCTTATCGAATTACCACTATCGTTTATGGGTTAGGCATTAGAGACAACCGCATTCACTTTAAATAGGGCACCACGTAATTCCGTTGAGATGACACCGTATGAACTATGGTTTAGAGAAACCTAAGCTATCGTTTCTTAAAAGTTTGGGGCTGCGACGCTTATGTGGAAAAGTTTTAGCCTGATAAGCTCGAACCCAAAGCGGATAAATGCATCTTCATAGGACACCCAAAACAGTTGGGTATACCTCCTATTTCAGATCCGGAAGCAAAAGTGATTGTTTCTAGAATCGGGTCCTTTCTCGAGGAAAAGTTTCTCTCGAAAGAAATGAGTGGGAAGATGGTGGAGACTCGATGAGGTTATTGAACCGTCACTTCAACTAGTTCGTAGAAGGGCACAGGAAGTTGTTCCTGTGGCGCCTACACCAATTGAAGTGGAAGCTGATGATAGTGATCATGAAACTTCGGATCAAGTCACTACAAAAACTCGTAGGTCGACAAGGATACGTACTACTTCAGAGTGGTACGTAATCCTGTCTTGGAGGTCATGTTGCTAGACAACAATGAACCTATGAGCTATGGAGAAGTGGTGGTGGGCCCGGATTCCGACGAATGGCTCGAGGCCATAAAATCCGAGAGAGGATCCATGTATGAAAACAAAGTATAGACTTTGGATGAACTACTTGATGGTCGTAAGGCTGTTGGGTACAGATGGATTTTAAAAGGAAGACGGACAATGATGGTAAGTATCACCATTAAGAAAGCTCGACTTGTCGTTAAGATGTTTTCCGACAAGTTCAAGGAGTTGACTGCGATGAGACTTTCTCACTCGTAGCGATGCTAAGAGTCTGTTGGAATTATATTAGCAGTTACTGCATTATTTATGAAATCTTGCAGATAGGATGTAAAAACATTGTTTCCTCGACAATTTTCTTGAGGAAAGGTTGTATATGATACAACCAGAAGGTTTTGTCAATCCTATAAGATGCTAACAAGTATGCAAAGCTCCAGCAATCCTTCTAAGGACAGGAGTAAGCATCTCGGAGTTGGAATATACACTTTGATGAGATGATCAAAGAGTTTGGGTTTATACAAAGTTTATGAGAAACTTGTATTTCCAAAGAAGTGAGTGGGAGCACTATAGAATTTCTGATGAGTATATGTTGTTGACATATTGTTGATCGGAAATGATGTGGAATTTCTGGAAAGCATATAGGGTTGTTTGAAAAGTGTTTTTCAATGGAAAACCTGTATTAAGCTACTTGAACATTGAGCTTCAAGATCTATAAGGATAGATCAAAGCGCTTAATAGTACTTTCAAATGAATACATACCGTGACAAGATTTTGAAGGAGTTCAAAATAGATCGGCAAAGAAGGAGTTCTTGGCTGTGTTATAAGGTGTGAGTATTGAGTAAGACTCAAGACCTGACCATGGCATAAGAGAGAGAAAGGACGAAGGTCGTCCCCTATGCTTTAGACGTAGGCTCTACAATATGCTATGCTGTGTACCGCACCTGAAGTGTGCCTTGCCCTGAGTCAGTCAAGGGGTACAAGAGTGATCCAGGAATGGATCACAAGACAGCGGTCAAAGTTATCCTTAGTAACTAGTGGACTAAGGAATTTTCTCGATTATGGAGGTGTTAAAAGAGTTCGTCGTAAAGGGTTACGTCGATGCAAACTTTGACACTAATCCGGATGATTCTGAGTAGTAAACCGGATTCATATAGTAGAACAGTTATGTGGAGTAGCTCCAAATAGAGCATGGTAGCTGCATCTACAAGATGACATAGAGATTTGTAAAGCACACACGGATCTGAAAGGTTCACACCCCTTGACTAATAACCTCTCTCACAAGCGAGATATGATCAAACCCCATGGGTGTTGAATGAATTACAATCACATAGTGATGTGAACTAGATTATTGACTCCAGTGCAAGTGGGAGACTGTTGGAAATATGCCCTAGAGGCAATAATAAAATGGTTATTATTATATTTCCTTGTTCATGATAATTGTCTATTGTTCATGCTATAATTGTGTTAACTGGAAACCGTAATACATGTGTGAATACATAGACCACAACATGTCCCTAGTGAGCCTCTAGTTGACTAGCTCGTTGATCAATAGATGGTTATGGTTTCCTGACCATGGACATTGGATGTCATTGATAACGGGATCACATCATTAGGAGAATGATGTGATGGACAAGACCCAATCCTAAGCATAGCACAAGATCGTGTAGTTCGTTTTCTAAAAGCTTTTCTAGTGTCAAGTATCATTTCCTTAGACCATGAGATTGTGCAACTCCCGGATACTGTAGGAATGCTTTGGGTGTACCAAACGTCACAACATAACTGGGTGGCTATAAGGGTACACTACAGGTATCTCCGAAAGTGTCTGTTGGGTTGGCACGAATCGAGACTCGGATTTGTCACTCCGTATAACGGAGAGGTATTGATACGTCTCCAACGTATCTATAATTTATGAAGTATTCATGCTATTATATTATCCATCTATGATGTTTAATATGCATTTATATGCCATTTTATATGATTTTTGGGACTAACCTATTAACCTAGAGCCCAGTGCCAGTTTCTGTTTTCTCCTTGTTTTTGAGTTTTACAGAAAAGGAATACCAAACGGAGTCCAATTGACGTGCCAATTTTTGATGATTTTTTATGGACCAAAAGAAGACCACGGAGCATCAGAGTTGGGCCAGAAGAGTCCCGGGCAGCCCACGAGGGTGGGGGCGCGCCCACCCCCCTAGGGCGCGCCCCCCTATCTCGTGGACAGCCCAGAGACCCCCCTGACGTGAAACCTACGCCAAAAATTCCTATAAATACAGAAACCTTCAGGAAATAACCTAGATCGGAAGTTCCGCCGCCGCAAGCCTCTGTAGCCACGAGAAATCAATCTAGGCCCTCTCCGGCACCCTGCCGGAGGGGGCCATCATCACCGAAGGCCATGGAGGAGGATCCCGGAGGGGCCATCAATGCCATGAAGGCCAAGGACCAGAGGGGGGAAGCCATGGAGGAGGAAGCACAAGGGGGAGAACCTCTCCTCCTTTCTCTCGGTGGCACCGGAGTGTCATCGGGAGGGGAATCATCGCCGCGGTGATCGTCTTCATCAACATCACCATCATCATCACCATCCTCATCTCTTTTACGCGGTCCACTCTCCCACACCCCGTTGTAATCCCTACTTGAACATGGTGCTTTATGCCACATATTATGATCCAATGATGTGTTGCCATCCTATGATGTTTTGAGTAGATATCTTTTGTCTTTGGGTTGATTGATGATCTAGATTGGTACGAGTTGTATGTTTTATTTTGGTGCTGTCCTATGGTGCCCTCTGTGTCGCGCAAGCGTGAGGGATTCCCGCTGTAGGGTGTTGCAATACGTTCATGATTCGCTTATAGTGGGTTGCGTGAGTGACTGAAACACAAACCCGAGTAAGGGGGTTGTTGCGTATGGGATAAAGAGGACTTGATGCTTTAATGCTATGGTTGGGTTTTACCTTAATGATCTTTAGTAGTTGCGGATGCTTGCTAGAGTTCCAATCATAAGTGCATATGATCCAAGAAGAGAAAGTATGTTAGCTTATGCCTCTCCCTCATATGAAATTGCAATGACGACTACCGATCTTGTTAACAATTGCCTAGGACAATTCCGCACACCGACCCATCATTATTCCACACTCGCTATTTATAATATTTAGTAATATATTCTAACTTTATGATAACAGCACCTACTTCTATATTTTAGCTCTCCAATATCATGCAAAGTTATCCTCTTCATACCAACAACATAGTTTTATTTCTCGCATCTAGTTGGAAGCAAACATTCGGTGCACGTAGAGTCGTATCAGTGGCAGATAGGACTTGAGAGAATATTGATCTTACCTTTAGCTCCTTGTGGGTTCGACACTCCATACTTATCACTTCCACCATTGGGAATTGCTACGATGATTCCCTGCTCTTGGGGATTATCAAGCTCTTTTTTGGCGCCGTTGCCGGGGAGCAATAGCGTGGGGTTGATATTCTCGTGTGTGCTTGTTTGCTTTCTTCACTAAGTAGATTTTGTTTTTCCTTTTTGTTTCTGTTTAGTTGTGGGTGAAACATAAAAAAAATATAATGAAAATACAAAAAAATTATTACTTGCCTCTCATGCCTAAAAAAGTTTTTCAAAAGAGAAGTGATTGGAAAGTTATGCATTGAAGAAGTGAGGGTCGACCTTGAGCACTTGTGTTCATGCTCACGGAAACAATGTAGAATTTTTCATGGAAGTTTCTCTGTAAATAATTATCCCCTTGTATATATCCATTGTATTATAAAAATAATGTGCCAAGCTTTGGTTTTAGGATGATTAGATTGCTTGTTTACTATGTGCAGAACAAAAACAGAAACTTTGGCTGTAGTGCATGAATTTACATTTTTTACCAGAAGGTCATATGTGTCTGAAACTTTTTGCACATTACTTCTGTATAAATTTTTCAAATTGTCAAATTTATTTCATAATTTTAGGAGTTACAGAAGTTTACTAAACTTCCAGATTACTACAGACTGTCCTGTTCTTAACAGATTCTGTTTTTCGTGTGTTGTTTGCTTATTTTGATGCATCTATGGCTAGTATGTAAGGGTATGAACCATAGAGAAGTTGGAATACAGTAGGTTTAACACCAATATAAATAAAGAATGAGTTAATTACAGTACCTTAAAGTGGTCGTTTGCTTTATTACACTAACAGATCTCACAAGTTTTTGTTTAAGTTTTTGTGAATGAAGTGTTGAAGAACGAGGAGTTACCGATGTGAGAAGAATAAATAGAGACAAGAGTTCAAGCTTGGGGATGCCCAAGGCACCCCAAGTAAATATTCCAAGGATAATCAAGCATCTAAGCTTGGGGATGCCCCGGTTGGCATCCCATCTTTCTTCTTCAACAGATATCGGTATACCTCGGTTTTTGTTTTGTTCACATGATTTGTGTCCTTTGTGTTTTTGTTTTTCATTTAAGAACCATGATAGTATGAGATATCCCTTCATTGATTTATATAATACTTCATGTGCTTCACTTATATCTTTTAAGTATGATCATATAGAATTGCTCTTTGTGCTTCACTTAAATCGTTTGAGTATGGTTTTATAGAATGCTTCGTGCGCTTCACTTATATATTTTGAGCTTGGATATTGGCTAGTCTATATTAATTGTAGAATGCTCCAGGAACTTCACTTATATCTTTTGGAGTATGAATAATACTATAATTTAAAGTGGGTTTGGAAGAGTGTCAACTTTAGGAATTAGTGATCCCGCTATCTTAGAGGGTATTGAATCTTCGTACGATATTTATGAAAGTGGATTTGGAAGAGTGTCAACTTTAGTTAGTATTCCACTATTTCGGAAGAGGTTCCAATTGAGTATGAGAACAAAGTTGCTATCCATGATGCTATTGAAAATTATTATGAGGGAGGAATATATGCTTGTAGGAGTTTCAATAATATCAAGCTTCCTCTCTATGTGCTTAAAGTTTTGAAGTTATACTTGTTTTGCCTTCCTATGCTAGTTGACTTTTGTTCCTATAAATTGTGTGCTCAAAAAATCCCTAGGAATAGGAAGTGAGTTAGATTTAAATGTGCTAGTCATATTCTTCATGATGCTCTTTTTATGTTTCAACTCTTATCTTTTATGTGAGCATCATTGAAATCATCATGCCTAGCTAAAAGGCATTAAAGAAAAACGCTTGTTGGGAGACAACCCAATATTTACCCTTACTGTTTTTGTGTGTATACATGATTAAGCTACTTTAGTAATCATGTTTTATAGCTTTTGTTTCAATAAAGTGCCAAGTAAGACCTTTGGGAAGACTTGGGTGAAAGTTAATGTGATCTTGCTGTAAAAAACAGAAACTTTGCGCTCACGAGATTAGCTGTCATTTTTTACAGAAGAGTGCTTTTGAGTTGATTCTTTCTGCAGAAGATTAATAGACAAATTCCTCACGACCACCAATTTATCTCATAATTTTTGGAGTAGCAGAAGTATGGTTGCTGATCAGATCATTACAGACTGTTCTGTTTCTGACAGATTCTGTATTCATTGCATAGTTTGCTTGTTTTCTAGTTTCTATGGCTTATATTCCTCAATATAAATTGTAGAAATGATATGGTACAGTAGGAATTGTGTGAGAACAAATATGAGCCTTGTCTTTGACAGTACCAAAGTGAATGGTTTACTCTTTATCATACTAACCTATCTCACGAAGTTCCATTAAGTTTTGTGTGATTGAAGTTTTCAAGTTTTGGGTGAGATGTCGATATGAGGAGAATAAGGAGTGGAAAGACCCTAATCTTGGGGATGCCCAAGGCACCCCAAGGTAATATTCAAGGAAGACTCATGCGCCTAAGCTTGGGGATGCCCCTGAAGGCATCCCCTCTTTCGTCTTCAAAACTATCGGTATATCTTACTCGGAGCTATATTTTTATTCGTCACATGATATGTGTTTTGCTTGGAGCGTATTTTCAATTTTACTTGATGTTTGAATAAAATCATTGGATCTGAAATATTGAATAAAAAAGAATCCTCACATGGCTAGTTAATTATTTGACTACTCAGTGTTCTTCACTCATATCTTTTGGAGTAGTTTGTCATTTACTTATGTGCTTCACGTATATCCTATGAGTAAATGGTTGAATGAATTGGATGTCATAAATCTGAATTTATATATGTTTCATATGCTTATAACATGGATAGTAATGACTTCACATATAAAGAGTTTGAGGCATAAAAGTTGTTGAGAGTTGACAAACATAGTTTTGGTCATCGTTGCGATTAATAGGAAGTAATAAAGAAAGAGAAGCTTCACATATAAATATACTATCTTAGATATCTTTTATGATTGTGAGCACTCATTAAGTATGACATGCTAAAGAGTTGATGTTGGACAAGGAAGACAACATAATGGTTTATGTTTTCTCACATCTCAGTTAAAGTATATTGTCATGGATCTTCCTAACATGTTGAGCTTGCCTTTCCCCCTCATGCTAGCCAAAAATTCCTTGCACTAAGTAGAGATACTACTTGTGCTTCCAAATATCCTTAAACCCAGTTTTGCCATGAGAGTCCATACCTACCTATGGATTGAGTAAGATCCTTCAAGTAAGCTGTCATCGGTGCAAGCAATAAAAATTGCTCTCTAAATATGTATGATCTATTAGTGTGAAGAAAATAAGCTTCATACGATCTTGTTATGAAAGCAATAAAAGCGACAAACTGCATAATAAAGGTCCATATACAAGTGGCAATATAAAGTGACGTTCTTTTGCATTAAGATTTTGTGCATCCAACCATAAAAGCGCATGACAACTTCTGCTTCCCTCTGCGAAGGGCCTATCTTTTACTTTATGTATTTTATATTATGCAAGAGTCAAGGTGATCCTCACCTTTCCCTTTTTTATTTTATCCTTTGGCAAGCACCTCGTGTTGGAAAGATCCTGATATATATATCCAATTGGATGTAAGTTAGCATGAGCTATTATTGTTGACATCACCTAAAGGTGAATACGTTGGGAGGCGAAATTATAAGCCCCTATCTTTCTCAGTGTCCGATTGAAACTCCATAACCACAAGTACTGCGTGAGTGTTAGTAATTGTAGAAGACTATATGATAGTTGAGTATGTGGACTTGCTGAAAAGCTCTATTCGTGACTCTTTCCGATGTTATGATAAATTGCAATTGCTTCAATGACTGAGATTATAGTTTGTTAGTTCTCAATGAAGTTTCTGAACCATACTTGACATTGTGAATAGATTGTTACTTGATCATGAAAAGTTTTATGAGATAAGCTACTTTTATGACACATAATGATGCTAGAAAAGGTGATTGAAATTATCATTGATCAAACTTGTGCACCTGCTAGCATTCACACTTCATAAATTATTTCTTTTATCATTTACCTACTCGAGGACGAGCAGGAATTAAGCTTGGGGATGCTGATACGTCTCCAACGTATCTATAATTTATGAAGTATTCATGCTATTATATTATCCATCTATGATGTTTAATATGCATTTATATGCCATTTTATATGATTTTTGGGACTAACCTATTAACCTAGAGCCTAGTGCCAGTTTCTGTTTTCTCCTTGTTTTTGAGTTTTATAGAAAAGGAATACCAAACGGAGTCCAATTGACGTGCCAATTTTTGATGATTTTTATGGACCAAAAGAAGACCATGGAGCATCGGAGTTGGGCCAGAAGAGTCCCGGGCTGCCCACGAGGGTGGGGGGCGCGCCCACCCCCCTAGGGCGCGCCCCCCTATCTCGTGGACAGCCCGGAGACCCCCCTGACGTGAAACCTACGCCAAAAATTCCTATAAATACAGAAACCTTTGGGAAATAACCTAGATTGGAAGTTCCGCCGCCGCAAGCCTCTGTAGCCACGAGAAATCAATCTAGGCCCTCTCCGGCACCCTGCCGGAGGGGGCCATCATCACCGGAGGCCATGGAGGAGGACCCCGGAGGGGCCATCAACGCCATGAAGGCCAAGGACCAGAGGGGGGAAGCCATGGAGGAGGAAGCACAAGGGGGAGAACCTCTCCTCCTCTCTCTCTCGGTGGCACCGGAGTGTCATCGGGAGGGGAATCATCGCCGCGGTGATCGTCTTCATCAACATCACCATCATCATCACCATCCTCATCTCTTTTACGCGGTCCACTCTCCCACACCCCGCTGTAATCCCAACTTGAACATGGTGCTTTATGCCACATATTATGATCCAATGATGTGTTGCCATCCTATGATGTTTTGAGTAGATATCTTTTGTCTTTGGGTTGATTGATGATCTAGATTGGTACGAGTTGTATGTTTTATTTTGGTGTTGTCCTATGGTGCCCTCCGTGTCGCGCAAGCGTGAGGGATTCCCGCTGTAGGGTGTTGCAATACGTTCATGATTCGCTTATAGTGGGTTGCGTGAGTGACTGAAACACAAACCCGAGTAAGGGGGTTGTTGCGTATGGGATAAAGAGGACTTGATGCTTTAATGCTATGGTTGGGTTTACCTTAATGATCTTTAGTAGTTGCGGATGCTTGCTAGAGTTCCAATCATAAGTGCATATGATCCAAGAAGAGAAAGTATGTTAGCTTATGCCTCTCCCTCATATGAAATTGCAATGACGCCTATCGATCTTGTTAACAATTGCCTAGGACAATTCCGCACACCGACCCATCATTATTCCACACTCGCTATTTATAATATTTAGTAATATATTCTAACTTTATGATAACAGCACCTACTTCTATATTTTAGCTCTCCGATATCATGCAAAGTTATCCTCTTCATACTCACAACATAGTTTTATTTCTCGCATCTAGTTGGAAGCAAACGTTCGGTGCACGTAGAGTCGTATCAGTGGCAGATAGGACTTGAGAGAATATTGATCTTACCTTTAGCTCCTTGTGGGTTCGACACTCCATACTTATCACTTCCACCATTGGGAATTGCTACTATGATTCCCTGCTCTTGGGGATTATCAGGTATCTCTGGGCCCACTCGGTAATGCATCATCATAATGAGCTCAATGTGACTAAGGATTTAGTCACGGGATCATGCGTTACGGAACGAGTAAAGAGACTTGCCGGTAACGAGGTTAAACGAGGTATTGGGATACCGACGATCGAATCTCAGGCAAGTAACATACCGGTGGACAAAGGGAATTGTATACGGGATTGATTGAATCCCCGACATCGTGGTTCATCCGATGAGATCATCGTGGAACATATGGGAGCCAACATGGGTATCCAGATCCCGCTGTTGGTTATTGGCCAGAGAGCTGTCTCGGTCATGTCTGCATGATTCCCGAACCCGTAGGGTCTACACACTTAAGGTTCGGTGACGCTAGAGTTGTTATGGGAATTAGTGTGCAGTTACCGAATGTTGTTCGGAGTCCCGGATGAGATCCCGGACGTCGCGAGGAGTTCCGAAATGGTCCGGAGGTAAAGATTTATATATGGGAAGTCCTATTTTGGCCACCGGAAAATGTTCGGGATTTTTCGGTATTGTACCGGGAAGGTTCTAGAAGGTTCTGGAGTGGGGCCCACCTGCATGGGGGGACCCACATGAACATGGGTAGTGGGGGCAAGGCCCCACACCCCTGGTCAAGGCGCACCAAGATCCCCCCTTAGAAGGAATAAGATCATATCCCGAAGGGATAAGATCAAGATCCCTAAAAAGGGGGATAACAATCGGTGGGGAAGGGAAATGGTGGGATTTCTTTCCTCCCACCTTTGCCAATGCCCCAATGGACTTGGAGGGCAAGTAACCAGCCCCCTCCACCCCTATATATAGTGGGGAGGCGCATGGGAGCTACACCCCTTCCCCTGGTGCAGCCCTCTCCCTCCCCAACACCTCCGTAGTAGTAGTAGTAGTACTTGGCGAAGCCCTGCCGGAGAACTGCAAGCTCCACCACCGCGCCGTCGTGCTGCCGGAGCTCTCCCTCAACTTCTCCTCTCCCCTTGCTGGATCAAGAAGGAGGAGACGTCCCCGGGGTGTACGTGTGTTGAACGCGGAGGCGCCGTTGTTCGGCGCTTAGATCGGAATCAACCGCGATCTGAATCGCTACGAGTACGACTCCTTCATCCGCGTTCTTGTAACGCTTCCGCATTGCGATCTTCAAGGGTATGAATATGCACTCCCCTCTCTCTCGTTGCTAGTCTCTCCATAGATTGATCTTGGTGATGCGTAGAAAATTTTTAATTTCTGCAACGATCCCCAACAACATCATCCACCGTTTTTGCACTCACTGCACACATGATCATAGTGCTCCTTCATCTTTGCTAGGTTTTTGTCATAGGCCACTTTATTTATCACCCTGCCACAGTTTTGATCATGAAACATGCCTCATAACTTGTTAATGTAGTTCTATAGTATGACAGGCCAAGGAGCATCAACCCACTGCACTACTCATAGTTTTACACCCTGTGCCAAAGTTAACTAAATTTAAGACATGTTGACATTGAATTCTTGAATTTGTGATCGGTGAGCTAATGTGCAATTTGTATTGCATATGAAATGCTATGTCACTACGAAGTCACCTTAATGATCAGTGAACAAATGTGCAATTTGTACTACATATGAAATGTTATGTCACTACTAATTCACCTTAATGATCAGCGAGCAAATGTGCAATTTGTACTTCATATGAAATGCTTGGTCACTACAAACTCACATTAATGACCAGTGAGCAAATGTGCAATTGTACTGAATATCAAATGCATTGTCACTACAAATTCACCTTAATGGTCAGTGATCATTGGAAAAAAATTATGTAATTTACACCTATCTAACTAAAAATAAATTGGAGTGTGATTATCAACTTAATGAACAGTGAGCAAATGTGTTGCCAAGTGATCAAATGTTGTGTTGTCAACTAAATTGGAGTGTGATGTGACACCCCCGATTCGACCGTACACTAATCATACACACAAATGTGTACAATCAAGATCAGGGACTCACAGGAAGATATCACAACACAACTCTAAACACAAATAAAAGAATACAAGCTTCATATTACAAGCCAGGGGCCTCGAGGGCTCGAATACAAAAGCTCGATACACAAGAGTTAGCAGAACCAACAATATCTAAGTACAGACATAAGTTAAACAAGGATGCCTTAAGAAGGCTAGCACAAAAGCAACACGATCGAAGAGGCAAGGCCTCCTGCCTGGGACCTCCTAGCTACTCCTTGTCGTCGGCGGTCTCCACGTAGTAGCATCCATCGGCGGTGGCATTTGGCTCCTGGGATCCACCATCTGGTTGCATCAACCGAAAAGAAGAAAGAAGGGAGAAAAGGGGTAGCAAAGCAACCGTGAGTACTCATCCAAAGTACTCGCAAGCATCAGATCTATACTAAGTATGCATTGGTATCAAATGGAAGGTTTGTATCTGTGGACTGAACTGCAGAAAGCCAGAATAGAGGGGGAAGGCCTAGCCTATCGAAGACTAGTATCTTCAAGCAGCTCCAAGCATCTTGCAGCATGTAGAAGAGTAAAGAATAGCATTTTAATATTTAACAAACATGTTGTAGAAACAACGCCCAGAGATCCTTCCTCGACTCCCTGCGAGAAAGCAATCTCGGAGCCACATATCTCAAGTATCCATTTGTAGTTATGTTAGATCAGGATACAAGTCTGAACGTTCGTTACCGTGGACACGGCTATTAATAGATAATCTTCCCTGCAGGGGTGCACCACATTTCCCAACACGCTTGATTACTCTGGCCGGACACACTTTTCTGGGTCAATGCCCGGCCTCGGAAGATCAACACGTCGCAGCCCTACCTAGGCTCAACAGAGAGGTCCCCGATGGTCTACATCCTAAGCACTCCGGGGTCTGGGCCCATCGCCCGTTGCACTCCGGATCGTTGCGCGCAGGGCGATCCAGGCCACCTCCACTGGGGCGCCGCCCAGGCCATGCCGTAATGCTGAGCTGGACGTCTGACAAAGCTTCGGCTTGTACTGCGACGTCGAGACCCATAACTATTCTCGCATGGTGGTTAGTGCGTAAAGGCCAGAGGCCAACTCAGAACAAATACCCAAACCATAGTGTATTATTAGCTTGCGGAGACGAGCAGAGACTCATGATCGATGTGACCCCGTCGCCCCGTCTCGTGGACTTACGACAAGGGCCTAGAATGCCCGGCCGTGCCACGTAATTATCTTGCGGGTGCTCTCCGGGCCCGCCCGACTTTCACAAAGTTCTCAACTAAAGTCAAGGTAACCGTGTGTCCAAACATCAAGGGGAAAACCCGAGGAATCACCCTCCGTGGATTCCACTCGATGTAATCGTCAAGGTGAACGTAAGAGGAACCACCCTCGAGGTTCACACTTGAGGGGTTGCACGACAAAGTCGTATCGGGAGTGGTAAAGGAGAAATCACCCTCGATGACCACGACCGAATAGCTACACTGTAGAGTCATCACCAGGAGTGCGTTACGAGGTATCACCCTCGGCACTCGATAGTAGCTCTGCAGAGTCGAGCAACAAAGGGGGGTGTGATGTGATGTGAGGTGTCGGGCTCTGATCGTCGATCACGTTGCTCGAGTCGTCGATGATGAAGCAGGGGCAACAAGGACAAGGTGGGGGTCACTGATGGATCACTAACCAACCTATACTAAGCAGTTTAGAATAAGCAGGTAAGGTACAACAGCAGGTACAAAAACAGGCTATGCATCAGAATAGGAGCAATCAATTACAGTAGCAAAATCTAATGCAAGCATGAGAGAATGGAATGAGCGATATCAGGATGATCAAAGGGGGGGCTTGCCTGGAAGCTCCGCTGAAAGGGAAGAAGAGTCGTCGGTGACGTAGTCGATCACAGTGGCAGCATCAGCAGCGGTCTCGGGGTCTACCGGAGAGAAGGGGGAGAAACAATAAATACAAAGCACATAGATGCATGACATAACAATAAGCGGTGCTAGAGGTGTTCTAACGCAGTGCTACAAGATACTAGCGAAGGGGAAAAACATCCGGGAAAGTTTTCCCGAGGTTACGCATTTTCGGACAGACGAACCGGAGGGGAAAAGTTCGATGTTCGCTATGCTAGGGACGTGTGGCAGACGAACGGACTGCATATTCGGATTCGTCTCGTCGTTCTGAGCAACTTTCATGTATAAAACTTTTTCATCCGGATTATTTTCTATTAATTTTCAAAGATTTTCACATTATTCTGGAATTATTTTAATTCAAAAATAATGAGTAAATGCTAGGTGCACCCAGATCTGTGTACACATAAGTGTACCAGAGGGTGGCATGTGGGCCCGGGGGTTCGGTTGACTGTTGACCAGGTCAATGCTTGACCAGTCAACAGGGTCAGTGGACCCACATGTAAGTGTAACATGTGTTAAAATTATTTAGTTAAATTTACAGAGTGGGGGGCCACATGTAATAGACTCAAAGTGGGGTGGTTAGTACTACTAAAGAGGGATTAGTCCCTAATTGATTTTGGGCCGGCCGTGAGGCTCTGCACACACACGCACACATAGCACACGCCACACTCGGCCAAGGGCCAAGGCCATGGCCAACTGCAAGCAGCAACGCAGTGGCAAGATGCAGGAGAGCAGAGAGCAACGGCAGCGCATAGCAGCAACAACAATAGCAAGCCGAGCAGCTCCAGCGGCACACAACAGCAGGCGCGACAGTAGCAGAACGCAGCAACAGCAGCTGAGCGGCGGCGGCAGTCACGGGCGCGCGACCAGGCACGGGCTCGCAGGGGCGGGGCGCGCTGGAGGACGCGGCCGACACAGTCGGGGCCCCAGCAGCCGCAGGCGCGAGCGGGGCGACCGGGGGCGCACGGCCAAGGAACGGACAAGGCGCGCGGCTGTAGGCGAGCAGCTCGCGGCGCGCGCGGCACAAGGGCGCGGGCGGAACACGGGCGACGAGCGGGACGGCAGCAGGAGGGCGCAGACGGGCGCAGGTGACCAGGGTGACCGAGAGCTCGATCGAAGCTCGAGCAGCGCGGGACGGCGAGGCTACGACAGGAGCTAACCTACGGGGCACGGGAAGAAACAAGGGGACGTCAAGGAGGATCCGAGGCTCACAGCGCAGCTCGGGGAGGGCTCGACGAGGCCGGGGACGGTCGGTGACGAGCGGATCGATGCGGTGGATGACGGCGGCCGAAGTTGAAGAAGAAGCTCGATCCCGACGGCACGGTCGAGTCCGGCTGGATCCAATGGACGAAGGTGAAGAAGCGAACGACGGCGGAGTTTCTCGACACGACCGCAGGGCACCGGGGCGATGATGGTCGCGACAATGGTGGCGGCGTTCGCGGTCACCGCACGAGTTTAGGAGCTCGTTTTTTAGCAGATGAGGGGGGGCACGGTGAGGGAATGAGAGGGGATCGATCGAGAGCAGGCTAGGGTTTTCGGTGGACGCATTTATAGGCGGCCAGGGAGCGTCGATGGTCGCCACGCACGCCATGGCCGTGGATGTGTGCCACCACCCGCTGTCTCTTGTACAGAGGAGGGGGGGTGTCAGGTGGAGGGGGGCTGGGCCGTAGGTCATCTACTTCCTCTTTCTCTTTTCTCTTTTCTTTACATTTCTACCACTGTTTTCTATTTAGTTGCTATAGCAAATGAATTTAGTTGAGCTTGAAATTTGGCACGAAATTCAAGCGCAATACCTTGGAGCGGCACATAAAGTTTTGAGTCATTTGGAATTATTTGTTTATTTTGAAATGGTTACATTTGTTGGAGTTCGACCACTTTATATTTTACTAGATATTAATCGGGGAGCCAAATGATGTTGGATTCAACATGACAAATGATCAGGCGAAATTATACTAAAATTCGAACATTTTAGTTTTACAGTTTGAAGAAATAATAATTCAACTTGTTATTTGAATTTTGAATTGACTCCAATTATCATCAAGTGGCAAATTGGCTTAGTAAAATACGATGACATGGCACAGTAGGGTGAGGTTACTGTCGCTTAATTATCCGGGCGTTACAAATCTCCTCCACTACAAGAAATCTCGTCCTGAGATTTTAAGAGGTAGAAGGAAACAAAAGCGAGGTATCCATCACGAAGACGATCCTCGCGTTCCCAAGTGGCTTCATCTTCAGAAGGATTTGACCATTGAACTTTAAGCAATTTGATAGCCCTCTGACGGTTGTGACGTTCAACTTGATTGAGAACGCGGACCGAACAGATACTTCAGACTTCGATGTAGCATTTTCAATTCCCACAAAAGGAGAAGCGTTTCACGTATTCAAGGAATAAATACGTGCTTCGGCATTACGAACAAGAAGAGCATCATAGCTTTACTATCTCACTCGAAGGATGTAGTAGATGGACGGGTTTAGTGGCGCAAATGCTAGAAGCGGTATTTTTTTTCAATCCCATGCCTAGAATGAGGTCAATATTAGATGACTTCAAAACAATGGGGAAACATGGAATTCCAGCCCTTCAATTTCAACAGGGACGTTGAGACTAACCATGGTGGTTTGACATTGGCCCGTAAAATGCAGCTTCGAATTCCGGCTAAGTGATGGCGGTTCCAACAGGTAAGGAACGCATGTGGCTATCCCACCATTGAGCAGTGGGACCTTTCAGGTAATAAGCCGCGAAGGTGACATAGTTGGCAGGGGCTACATCAGCAGACTCCAACTCAAAAGTGATGTCATGGAGATAGTCATCAGCATCAAGGGGATGAGCTGAGCTGCGATAGATGACAGGGTTGAGACGTGCAAAGTCATGCAATGTCACATGGCTGGTTGCTGATTCATAATGGGACGCGGAAAACTGAGCCATGACTCCTTCCATGAATTGGCGATTCAGCTCAACTGCTGTATCATTCCGGCCATGAATTCGGGTAATGGTGGATTATCGCCACCAAGGTCACGACTAGCGGGTCTAACCATCCTGTTTAAATGCAACGGGGGGTACTTTAGCCAGGGTGGAGCAAGTGTATGGAGTCATTCATGATGTAATCAGAACAATGAGAAAAGGCACAATATGTACAAAGCAGTAGTCATTGAAGACATACAGATACATATACGGAGCCAATTTCACGTTGTTGGTTTGAGTTCGGACAAGAGAAACAACCTAGACATACTAGGCGGCACGCATGCACGCGATGGAGGGATGCAACAACGGGATATAGCGAAGGCTACATCAACGTCGGAGAAAAACTGCATGCAGCAAGGGATTTGCAAGTGACGACACAGGGTGCCCTCGATAAGAGGATCTTGTGGTCAGTGAATATTGTGAAGCAAAACTTGACCCTCAATTCGAGAAAGGGGTAATACAAATCTCCGGGTGGATGTGATCACGAGAACCTAGTGTTAGATTTAGCAAAATCATTTAACCCGAAAGGAAGAGAGATCAGAGTCCCAGAGTATAGACGAGGAATAAAAGATCCTAATACCACCCAATGGCGACGTGGGCCCGTAAGTCACACAGCCATGTTAGTAAATCAGTTTTTCAAAGACTAGACTCAAACTTAGACCAAGGAGTTGGAAGGGGGGTTCCTACAGGCAGTCAGCTCTGAAACCAACTTGTGGCGCCCCCGATTCGACCGTATGTATCTGTATGTCTTCATGACTACTGCTTTGTACATATTGTGCCTTTGCTCATTGTTCTAATTACATCATGAATGACTCCATACATTCGAAATATTTTGTGAATCAGTGCCGAAGAGCTCAAAACAAAATAAATCCCCAAATGCAAGAACCCTAACCCCAACCCTAACTAAACAGAGGAGAGGGGGGAACTTACAAAGTACTCAGTTTCCATGAAATCGTCGCCCATGCTGATGATGTCGCCACTATCTCTTTGCCATCCCTTCATGACGGCATGGTCACAGGCGACGAGTACGGTGGTGGCAGTTTAGTATTAAAGGAGAGTGAGCGAGCGAGTGAGGAGAGAGAGAGCTCGTTTTGACCCGATCGAAATGCACGGCTGGCGTGTGGTGCCAAACTGGAGCGGGGGTTATTTCCGAAAAATGTGACGGTGGTAGGAACCAGATCCCTACCAGGGCGTGGTCTCAGGTTGTAGGGGTGGAAGGAGAGATGGCGTGGAGGAAGGCGTGGTCGCCGGTGCTGGGGCGCCGTTTTTGCGTGCGCGCGCGCGCGCGAGAGAGAGAGAGAGAGAGAGAGAGAGAGAGAGAGAGAGAGAGAGAGAGAGAGAGCGGCGGCTAGGGTTAGGTCTCCCGGCTCCCTAAGGAAGCCGAGCAAATATGATTGCTTCTTGCTTAATCCCGAAACGGGTCCTTACACGAGTTTATATAATCCTCCTAATAAGATAATTGGGCTAAGCCCCTAATAACGATAAGATAAACTGGGCCACAACTAACTGGGCTAAGCCCCTAATATGCCGGTCATAACATCTCTCCCTGCCTACACAAACAGCTCGTCCTCGAGCTGGAAGGGGGCAGATCAATAGTCGCCAAACACCTCCGCGTCAACTGGGGCGGGCTGGTCGCCGAGCCCGGCAGCGGCTGGGTCCTCATCAATGTAGCCTACAACCTCCAGGTAGAAGAGTTTGGGCGGACGTGGCCTGGTATGTAGGGCTCGTCGAAGTTGAAGCACAACCCTTGGCGGCGAAGCTCGAGTTGCTCAGCCGGGGTGAGCCGGCGGAACGGGCGTGCCGGCGGAACGGGCGTGCCGTAGCCGCGGCGAGGGGCACCACGGAAGCCTGGGCAAGCCGACCCTATTCGGGAACTTCCGGCCAGGGGGGCGGCCCAGCGGCCCGGGGCAGTGGCGCCTGCTGGATGGCCACCGCGCGACGCTCGAACGCGCGGGCGTAGTACATGGCCGTCTGGAGGTCCCGTGGCCCGCGCATCTCCACGTCCACGCGAATGTGGTCCGGTGGGCCACCGACGAAGAGATCAGCCCGCTGACGAGCCGAAATGCCGGGGGCATGGCACGCCAGTGCCTGGAAGCGGTCGGCGAAGTCTTGCACCGAGGTGAGGAACGGAAGACGCCCAAGCTCCGCCAGACGGCTCCCGCGTATAGGCGGACCGAAGCGCAAGAGGCGCAATTCGCGGAAGCGCTCCCATGGTGGCATGCCGCCCTCATCCTGTTCGAGGGCGTAGTACCATGTCTGCGCGGCTCCTCAGAGATGATACGAGGTGATCCAGGTGCGGTCGGACGTGAGCGTGCGCTGTCCCCTAGAAAATTGGTCGCATTGGTTGAGCCAATTCAGGGGGTCGACGGTGCCGTCGTAGGTCGCGAACTCCAGCTTGGATAATCTCGGCGGCGTTTGGATGTGGACGACGGGCGGGTGCGCCTCGTCAGCACGGTGCAGCAAGGATGACGGGGCCGAGTAGGCGGGCATCAGGGTGCCGCCCTGGAACAGGGGCCCGTCGACGCTAGCGAAGGGCTCGGCGTAGTCCGAGGACCCGCCAAACTGCATGGCCGGGTGGGTCGCCGGTGGAGGCAGCACGTGCAGCCCGACTGAGGCCGTCGTGTAGACCGGCGCAAGGGACCCAGCGAGCCAGGCCGGTAACGGAGACGACGACGGGGGAAACCGGACCTGGTGGATGGGCACCCCCGTGTTGGGTAACGTAGCAATAATTCAAAATTTTCCTATGTGTCACCAAGATCAATCTAGGAGATGCTAGCAATGAGAGAGGGGGAGTGCATCTTCATACCCTTGAAGATCGCTAAGCGGAAGCGTTACAAGAACGCGGTTGATGGAGTCGTACTCGCGGCGATTCAAATCGCGGAAGATCCGATCTAGCGCCGAACGGACGGCGCCTCCGCGTTCAACACACGTATAGACCGGGGACGTCTCCTCCTTCTTGATCCAGCAAGGGGAGAGGAGAAGTTGAGGGAGAACTCCAGCAGCACGACGGCATGGTGGCAATGGAGCTCGTGGTTCTCCGGCAGAGCTTCGCTAAGCACTACGGAGGAGGAGGAGTTGTATGAGGAGGGAGGGCTGCGCCAGGGAAGAGGTGCGGCTGCCCTCCCACCCCTCCACTATATATAGGGGCAAGGGGAGAGGGGGAGGCGCCCTAGGGTTTCCCCTAGGGGGCGGCGGCCAAGCAGATTGGATCTCCCTAGGGAAAATCCTAGGGAGACTCGAAACACATTAATAAAGTACACATTAATATAATGTATATCCAATATACTTTTGTCGACCTTGCCTGCCTTCTCATCTACCAAGTATCTAGGGTAGTTCTGCTTCAGTGACCGTTCCCCTCCTTACAGAAGCACTTAGTCTCAGGTTTGGGTTCAACCTTGGGTTTCTTCACTAAAGCAGCAACTGATTTGCCGTTTCATGAAGTATCCCTTCTTTCCCTTGCCCTTCTTGAAACTAGTGGTTTTACTAACCATCAACAATTGATGCTCCTACTTGATTTCTACTTTCGCGGTGTCAAACATCGCGAGTTGCTCAAGGATCATCATGTCTATCCCTGATATGTTATAGTTCATCACGAAGCTCTAATAGCTTGGTGGCAGTGACTATGGAGAAATATCACTATCTCATCTGGAAGATTAACTCCCACTCGATTCAAGCGATTGTAGTACTCAGACAATCTGAGCACATGCTCAACGATTGAGCTTTTCTCCCTTAGTTTGCAGGCTTAAGAAACTTGTCAGAGGTCTCATACCTCTTGACGTGGGCACTAGTCTGAAATCCCAATTTCAGTCTTTGGAACATCTCATATGTTCTGCGGCGTTTCAAAAACGTCTTTGGTGCCACAATTTTAAACCGTTAGCATTACACACTGAACTATCACGTAGTCATCAAAACGTGTATGTCAGATGTTTCGCAACATCTACAGACAACGCTCGAGGTTCATCACACCGAGCAGTGCATTAAGGACATAAGCCTTCTGCGCAGCAATGAGGATAATCCTCAGTTTACGGACCCAGTCCGCATAATTTCTACTATCAACTTTCAACTAAATTTTCTCTAGGAACATATCTTAATAGAACTAAAGCGTAAGCTACGACATAATTTGCAAAGACCTTTTGACTATGTTCATGATAATTAAGTTCATCTGATTATTTAATGAACTCCCACTCAGATAGACATCCCTCTAGTCATCTAAGTGATACATGATCCGAGTCAACTAGGCCGTGTCCGATCATCACGTGAGACGGACTAGTCATCATCGGTGAACATCTCCATGTTGATCGTATCTACTATACGACTCATGTTCGACCTTTCGGTCTCTTGTGTTCCGAGGCCATGTCTGTACATGCTAGGCTCGTCAAGTCAACCTAAGTGTTTCGCATGTGTAAATCTGGCTTACACCCGTTGTATGCGAACGTTAGAATCTATCACACCCGATCATCACGTGGTGCTTCGAAACAACGAACCTTCGCAACGATGCACAGTTAGGGGGAACGCATCTCTTGAAATTTTAGTGAGGGATCATCTTATTTATGCTACCGTCGTTCTAAGCAAATAAGATGTAAACATGACAAACATCACATGCAGATCATAAAGTGACATGATATGGCCAATATCATCTCGCGCCTTTTGATCTCCATCTTCGAGGCGCGGCATGATCACCTTCGTCACCGGCATGACACCATGATCTCCATCATCGTGTCTTCATGAAGTTGTCTCGCCAACTATTACTTCTACTACTATGGCTAACGGTTAGCAATAAAGTAAAGTAATTACATGGCGTTTTTCATTGACACGCAGGTCATACAATAAATTAAGGCAACTCCTATGGCTCCTGCCGGTTGTCATCCTCATTGACATGCAAGTCGTGATTCCTATTACAAGAACATGATCAATCTCATACATCACATATATATAATTCATCACATCCTTTTGGCCATATCACATCACATAGCATACCCTGCAAAAACAAGTTAGACGTCCTCTAATTGTTGTTGCATGTTTTACGTGGCTGCTATGGGTTTCTAGCAAGAACGTTTCTTACCTACGCAAAAACCACAACGGTGATATTCCAATTTCTATTTACCCTTCATAAGGACCCTCTTCATCGAATCCGATCCGACTAAAGTGGGAGAGACAGACACCCGCTAGCCACCTTATGCATCAAGTGCATGTCAGTCGGTGGAACCTGTCTCACGTAAGAGTACGTGTAAGGTCGGTCCGGGCCGCTTCATCCCACAATGCCGCCGAATCAAGATAAGACTAGTAACGGCAAGCAAATTGAACAAATCATCGCCCACAACTACTTTGTGTTCTACTCGTGCATAGAATCTACGCATAGACCTAGCTCATGATGCCACTGTTGGATAACGTAGCAATAATTCAAAATTTTCCTACGTGTCACCAAGATCAATCTAGGAGATGCTAGCAACGAGAGAGAGGGAGTGCATCTTCATACCCTTAAAGATCGCTAAGCGGAAGCGTTACAAGAACGCGGTTGATGGAGTCGTACTCGCGGCGATTCAAATCGCGGAAGATCCGATCTAGCGCCGAACGGACGGCGCCTCCGCGTTCAACACACGTACAGACCCGGGGACGTCTCCTCCTTCTTGATCCAGCAAGGGGAGAGGAGAAGTTGAGGGAGAACTCCAGCAGCACGACGGCGTGGTGGCAATGGAGCTCGTGGTTCTCCGGCCGAGCTTCGCTAAGCACTACGGAGGAGGAGGAGGAGGTGTTGTATGAGGAGGGAGGGCTGCGCTAGGGAAGAGGTGTGGCTGCCCTCCCACCCCTCCACTATATATAGGGGCAAGGGGAGAGGGGGAGGCGCCCTAGGGTTTCCCCTAGGGGGCGGCGGCCAAGCAGATTGGATCTCCCTAGGGAAAATCCTAGGGAGACTTGCCCCCCCAAGCCAAGCAGGTGGAGGCACCCCACCTCCCCAAGTTACGAGGGAAAGGGTGTAGGGGGCGCACCACCCCTTAGTGGGCTGGTTTGCCCCTTCCCCTTTGGCCCATGAGGCCCTCCAACACTTGCCGGGGCTCCCGAAACACCTTTCGGTCATGCTGGCCATAGCCTGGTACCCCCGGAACAATTCCGGACTCCAATACCCTTCGTCCAATATACCGACCTTCACCTCCGGACCATTCTGGAGCTCCTCGTCATGTCCGGGATCTCATCCGGGACTCCGAACAACCTTCGGTAACCACATACTATTTCCCATAACAACTCTAGCGTCACCGAACCTTAAGTGTGTAGACCCTACGGGTTCGGGAACCATGCAGACATGACCGAGACACCTCTCCGGCCAATAACCAATAGCGGGATCTGGATACCCATATTGGCTCCCACATGTTCCACGATGATCTCATCGGATGAACCACGATGTCGGGGATTCAATCAATCCCGTATTCAATTCCCTTTGTCTATCGGTATGTTACTTGCCCGAGATTCGATCGTCGGTATCCCTATACCTTGTTCAATCCCGTTACCGGCAAGTCTCTTTACTCGTTCCGTAACGCATGATCCCGTGGCTAACTCATTAGTCACATTGAGCTCATTATGATGATGCATTACCGAGTGGGCCCAGAGATACCTCTCCGTCATACGGAGTGACAAATCCCAGTCTCGATTCGTGCCAACCCAACAGACACTTTCGGAGATACCTGTAGTGCACCTTTATAGCCACCCAGTTACGTTGTGACGTTTGGTACACCCAAAGCATTCCTACGGTATCCGGGAGTTGCACAATCTCATGGTCTAAGGAAACGATACTTGACATTAGAAAAGCTCTTAGCAAACGAACTACACGATCTTGTGCTATGCTTAGGATTGGGTCTTGTTCATCACATCATTCTCCTAATGATGTGATCCCGTTATCAATGACATCCAATGTCCATGGTCAGGAAACCATAACCATCTATTGATCAACGAGCTAGTCAACTAGAGGCTTACTAGGGACATGTTGTAGTCTATGTATTCACACATGTATTACGGTTTCCAGTTAATACAATTATAGCATGAACAATAGACAATTATCATGAACAAGGAAATACAATAATAACCATTTTATTATTGCCTCTAGGGCATATTTCCAACACCCCGGGCCCGTCATCGGGATGCCCAGGGCCGCGATCGCCGGTGGTGGCGGCTGCAGCTGTTGCCCTGCTGCACGGTGGAGGCGCCGGGGTTCGTCGCTGGTGGCGGCTGCCACGGCAGCTGCACATGGCAGCGGCGACGGGGGTCGCCGAGGACGGCGGCTGCTGCGGCGGTGGCGAAGGGCACAGGCGGCTGCAGCCCATAGGATCTCGTGAGGAACATGTAGATGCTCGTGACCGCCTGGGTGAGATCCCGGATGGCAGCGTCATCTCCTCCGGGGTGAAGACGATGGGGACGGGCGCGGCGGAGGTGACCGGCACCGGCAAGAGCGGGGCGTTAGTCGTGGTGGCCATCGGGGCGATTGTCGCGGTCGGCGGCGGAAGGGTCGGGGTGGGCGGCGACGAGGACATGATCGCACTGAAGCTATCTGATACCGAATTGGTAGGAACCGGATCCCTATCAGGGTGTGGTCTTAGGTTGTAGGGGTGGAAGGAGGGATGGCGTGGAGGAAGGCGTGGTCGCCGGCGCAGGGGCGCCGTCGTTGCGTGCGAGAGAGAGGGAGAGAGCGCAGCGGTGGCTAGGGTTAGGTCTCTCGACTCCCTAAGAAAGCCGAGCAAATATGATTGCTTCTTGCTTAATCCCAAAACGGGTCCTTGCACGAGTTTATATAATCCTCCTAATAAGATAATTGGGCTAAGCCCCTAATAACGATAAGATAAACTGGGCCACAACTAACTGGGCTAAACCCCTAATATGCCGGTCATAACAGATGGGGTTTTCCGCAAAAGAGCGGCGGCACTAGGGTGCTCTACCGTCGAGGGGACCGTAAGAGTACCGTAGAGTGTTGTGTATTCTCATGTATAAGGATCGTATTGGAGCGTTTCTCGACTTATGGACCAAATCGTTGTGCGCCAGAGACTTGGAGGACCAGACGTGTAATTTCCTCGTCCAACTGCATCTAGTTTCCAGACCTGCAGCTCCGGCCGAGTTCAGCTAACTGACAGCCATCCACAAGTTTCAGTACTCCTAGTACTATCCTCTCAAAAAAAAGTACTCCTAGTACTATATCTGTTTGGTTTTCACTACTTACTTGCACAAACGAAATAAACCAACCCGCGGACGGAGAGGATAGTACTTTATAAAAACGAAAAAAGTACTCCTTTTGCAATTATATAAAAACAGAGAAATTATGTCGCTTCCATAAACTACAACACTGGCACCCGCAAGTGAGGCTTAAACCATGACATATAGATGAAAGGATATACGACTATACGGACAGCCGTTTGGTTTGAGCCGCAAAACCAAACCAAAGAAAGAATCATTTGTGTTATACAAAGGCAGTGAGTTACTGTGCTTTCCATGTCATCTAGGCAACAAATATACAACTGTACACTAGCTAGAGCTGCTGACACCTAGTTCTTCCTCACATGAAAAGGAAAAAGATCCTGAACATCTAGATGAGAGAGCGCTCCCAGGAAGTGGAGGCTTGTCTCCATTGAAATCATCAAGTGAGTGAACTGGAAATACAAAACATGGCCCAAATCTCGCCTTGTTAACCTCATCCCATGATCTGCAATCGGGTCAGCCGCATCCTCCAGGGCATGCGATGGACCATTCCGGTGGAAGCGCAGAGGTACGATCCGGGGGTCTGTTGTCTCAGGAATAAGTGTTGCGTCCGGGTCATATCCTCCCCTATGAAGTAGGCAAAAGGTGTGTTATCATTACAATATAGTGACAAATCACAATTTAGTGTAAATAGCGACAAGCATCAATAAACAGTAATAATATAATCAAGATTCTGCCCAAATAAACAATGAGGCATACCTTCTGTAGTAGAATGCAAGGTATGTATTATGTTGACACTGGATGTGCCAGTCCTCAGGATACCGCAGACCACTGATAACATAATGAAATGCTTCCGGATCCATGTTCCTCAAGATGTCCATTATGTAGTCATACATGGCAACGTACATAAAACATCTATTGGGCAGTGGCAGAGTACACATATGGTACCTCGTCATAAAGAATGAATCACCTTGCCGATAGCCCTTAATGTGCTGAATCAAGTGTGTGAATTCCGGGTTAGCTCTGCTATTTTTGTCATATATGTAGCTTGCTCTTGCTACAACGCGATCAAGCATCTCTGCGAGAGCCGTCAGATTGCTCTTCGTGCCCTTGGCAGAACTGTCCTTGAGGTTATTGGCAATGAGCTTCGGAATGTTGAAGTATTCGGTGAATGTGATATTCCTCTCATGCAGGATCTCGAAGCAAGAACCTGATTGGATAATATCGAGTACCATGTTGATTACGCGAAACAGACCCTGCTGGGCGGGCGGAATAAACCGCGCGGGAGGATCAACCACCGGTTGATTCTGACCTGGCGGCGGTTCGTTGGTCATGATGTCGTTGCCGAGGCTTCTCATGAAAGCGAGGAAAGGAGTGTTTGCCTCCCCTGGTTGGAGAAGGTAATAGCAGTTCCTCTGTGCAGCATTTCTAGCAGCAGCCGTCTTCTTCTTCCTGGTCATCTCCTGGGTACCTAAGAAATAACATCATAGTTAAGTGATGACTCCAAAAGAATATAAGAATATATGACAAAGAGAACTTGGTCTATTTTACAGGTAGAGTACACACCTGCATGATAAACCAGGAGACAAGTCAGTCTTGTTTGCTCTGAATGATAAATGGAGGGGAAATGGGCATTTGGCTTCATACCCTTCCCTTCTGGGGCTGGCAGCGCCAAGCCAGGAAACTGTAACCAAAAAAATACGGAACATTTTATGAACTAGTACAACAGGGGGAAATCCATAGCATGAAGTAGGATTTAAATGTAAGCTGCAAAGCTATGAAACCCAATTTCTATGTAGCCACGAGATAGTACCAAACTAGAGGCTAAAACCACATTCTCCGACTAAATGAGCTATGAAACTACCATACTTTTAAACACTGTTTGTCAGCGTGATGATATCCACCTACTGTAATGATTACAACCACATACTAGGGGCTTCATCAGAAGAAACACCTTTCATTTTTTACTAACATAATCATGATACTTTACTAGAAGCAATACTACTTTAATTTACACCAGTTTTTAACAGTGGTTGTGTCTTTGAGCCTTTCTCCAGAAATAAAAATAGACTGCTTGAATGCTTTATTATCAGTGCCACCGACCAAGTTTTTTTTTCTCCTAACCTTATAATCCAGTATTTCATATGCCAGCTGATGCATTGATTGATAGTCTTCACAAGAAAAAAAATGGCACATGCCCTTTCAGGAAAACCAACAGAAGATTTACTGGTGAACCCTCACTTTTAAGGCAAGTTCATTGGATGACTACCATATCTTTAGGTAACCTTTGGTTGCTCTGATGAAGTTGGATGGGAGATGGCCATCCAACTTTTAGAAGCCATGAGTTTTTCCTCGATTGGATGGACTGGATAGGTCTATATCTCATTAAATATAATATAGCTCGAACAATCAGGGCAAATACAAGTGGTAAAAAAACTTGAGTGAGCTGAGCCATTTCTTGCCTCCACTTGTTCAGCTTAAAGAGGACACATGTCTTTCTCTTAAAATGTCTCATTTGGGCATTCCTTGAACAACACCTTTTTGAATCATAAAAATGGTCTTGGCAAATACTAGGTACAATATTCAACACTTTTCTACCTTCCATAAGCTCTTCACATGCACATACCTCTAGTTCGTGTAACATCTATAATTGATGACTTCCAATGAATTTTACACTGCATAATTTATTAATTTAGAATTTTCTTTACATGCCACGGCCCACGGGTAACACCTATATGTCATAGGGTAGACCACTCCTGATTGTATTAAGTCACTATATGTCATTACACTTATACTGCTCCCTCCGATCCAAAATAAGTGTCGTGGTTTTAGTTCAAATTGGTGTACCATTTTTGAGATAAAGGGTATTTTTGGACCTACTATGCTATCATCTCTTTATATTCTTATCAGCTTCTGGAAGTAATGTCTGGAATTGGACCCTATTGCAATCAGTTTGTCCACCTGCTCTATTTTGTATGCAGAGACAAACCAAACTGTAATGTTGGAGATGCTATGAGCACTCCAGGTCCAGCAACCTGCACTGTATCTAAATAGAAGAAAACTAAAATGGTTAAGATATCTGCAAGTTTTGGGGAAGTCCGCCAAAAGAATAGAGATCTAATTCAAACAACATTCTTCATTGAGTCAACTTCGTCGTCATGTTTCAGTGCTGTGGGAGAGAGCAGAAATTTAACAACAATGCAATTTTGCAGAAGCAAGTCTGGTAAGCTGAACGCAGGCAAACCACTTTAATCTAGTTTAGGAGGTCGTGTAAATAGCCTGCAAAGACTTGTTTCCATTTGTGAGGGACGTGTGGGTTGATTCTAGAGTTTTCCGGCGCAGTTGGCAGCGGGGAAAAGACCCAGGGTGGCTGCAGGATCCTCGCTCGGGGCAGGCAGGGATTCTTTCCGGTGGCGGGTATTGGAAAAGATCCACAAGGAAGGAAGATGGTTACCTTGTAGGGGAGGGCGCACCAAGGCGGCGAACCCTGGCGTGCCGCTCCCCGCATCGCCGGGAAGAAATCCGGCGGCGGGGCGCCCGGGAAGTCGAACGGCGCGCCGCCGACGACCCGAGCGCCCCCGTCGGCCCCCCTCTCGGCGAGGTCGACTTCCCCTCGGGCGCCGCTGCCGGGGAAGGATCCGCCCGCCCGGGATGAAGAAGAGGGCGAGTCAGATATTCACCTGCTGTTCTTGCTCCTGGTCTTCTCCGGCTCCGGATCCGGCGGTTCCGGCTCCTGCGGCGGCGGCGGCGGCGAGGGGGAAACTGGGGTGGAGCGGGCGACCGTTAGGCCGGAAAATCCTATTTGACGAGCGTTCGCACAGGAGATCCCCGAGCGCGAGGATTGGGCCGGCCCACTCCCCACAGCGAGGCAGCCGGTCTTGCGAAGGTTCCCTGAACCGGTTTTTTGTTTCTATACCGGTTTAGCGGTTTTCTTATGTGTTTTTTCCTTTTCTTTTTTCATTTTACTGTTTCATTTTTTTATTTTTTTATTTTAATTTCTTTGTTTTATTTTTAAATTTATTTTTCAAGTTCATATTTTCTTGTTTGTCTTTTTTAAAAATTGCAAATTTAAAAAAGGTTTGACATATTCTAAAAAAATTCAGTTTTACAAAATTATTTCAAAAATTTGCATTTTTATTGATGTTTTCAAAAATTGTTCGTGTTTCTCAAAAAGTTCAGAATTTTGAAATATGTTCATGTTTTCCAAAAGTTTGAAGTTTCGAAACTTTGTTCATGTTTTCCAAATATTGTTTGTGTTTCAAAATTTGTTCACATTTTCAAAAATGTTCGGAAAATGTTTGTAATTTCAAATATTATTCATGTTATCAAAAATATTCGTAATTGTTTTGCTCTCATTTTTCAAAGTTTGCTCACGTGTTCAAAAATTCCAAAAATTGTTCACGTTAAACAGAATTGTTCGCATTTTCCAATGTATTCAGAATTTTGAAATTTGTTCACATTTTCAAAAAAGGTCAAAGTATAAAAAATAGTCATGTTTCTATAAAATTGTTCGAAATTTTAAATTTTGTTCATATTTTCTTGAAAGTTTAGAGTTTCAAATTTTGTTCATGATTTCAAAATTGTTCTCATTTTTAAAAATTTCAAAATGTGTTCAAATTTTTGCTCACAATGTTGAAAAATGTTCGCATTTCAAAAAGTATTCAGTTTTTTTAAAAGGCATTTGAAATTTCAAAAATATTTCAAATCTATGGTTGTTCCTTGTTCTTAATGAACCGCGCTACTCATTAGTCACAAGTGCTTGGTTGGTGCATTGATATGCCTGTGCGTCTGAGAGCATCTCCAACAGATGCGCTAAATAAGCTGCGCGCGGCATAAAACGGCTATATAGCGCGTGCGATCGAAAGTAGCGCTCCAGCAGCCCCACTATAATCCCGCGCGCGGTAAACAAGATTCAGCACGCTGGGGAAAACTGCATCGGGCGCTGGGTATTTGGTGCGCCAGCTCCAGTGCTCTGGACATCGAACAATTGGGCGCGAGTGAGCAACTGCAGCCCTGAATTCTCCGGCCGCGCCCGCCTTCGCCCCGCCCCGCCCCGTGACGCCGCCGACGAAATTTCTCCGATGGACGACGGCGCCAACATCCCCCCAACCCCTCCCTACACACGCACCCCTCCGCCGCCGCCGCCACAAACCCTTGCGCAGGGTTGACCTCCGGCTTCGCCGCCGGCGCCGCACCGGCTCCAAGCACCGGTCTCACGCGAACGAACTCACAGGGTGGCGTCGCGTCGCAGCCCGCCGCGAAGCCACGGAGCTCCGTCCGCGCGCAACCGATGGCGATGATGGCGACGGTGGCCCAAAAGAAGAGGAAAGTCGACGACGCTTCTAGATGCGTGAAGAAGAATCCAGCAGCGCCTCCGGCCGCGCCTCCGCCTGTTGGGGAACGTAGTAATTTCAAAAAAAAATTACGCACACGCAAGATCATGATGATGCATAGCAACAAGAGGGGAGAGTGTCGTCCATGTACCCTCGTAGACCGTAAGTGGAAGCGTTATGACAACGCAGTTGATTTAGTCATACGTCTTCACGATTGACCGATCCAAGTACCGAACGTACGGCACCTCCGCGATCTGCACACGTTCAGCTCGGTGACGTCCCACGAACTCACGATCCAGTAGAGCTTCGAGGGAGAGTTCCGTCAGCACGACGGCGTGATGACGGTGTTGATGAAGCTACCGACGCAGGGCTTCGCCTAAGCACCGCTACGATATGACCGAGGTGGATTATGGTGGAGGGAGGCACCGCACACAGCTAAAAGATCAATGATCAACTTGTGTGTCCATGGGGTGCCCCCCTCCCCCGTATATAAAGGAGTGGAGGAGGGGGGAGGGCCGGCCCTCCTATGGCGCCCCCTGGAGGAGTCCTACTCCCACTGGGAGTAGGATTCCCCCCCCTTCCAAGTAGTAGGAGTAGGAGAGAAGGAAAGGGAAGAGAGAAGAGAAGGAAGGAGGGGGCGCCGCCCCTCCCCCTAGTCCAATTCGGACTAGGCCTTGGCGGGCGCACGGCCTGCCTCTCTCTCTCTCTCCCTTAAAGCCCAATAAGGCCCATATACTCCCCGGCGAATTCCCGTAACTCTCCGGTACTCCGATAAATACCCGAATCACTCGTAACCTTTCCGATGTCCGAATATAGTCATCCAATATATCGATCTTTACGTCTCGACCATTTCGAGACTCCTCGTCATGTCCCCAATCTCATCTGGGACTCCTAACTACCTTCGGTACATCAAAACACATAACTCATAATATAAATCGTCACCGAACGTTAAGCGTGCGGACCATACAGGTTCGAGAACTATGTAGACATATCCGAGACACGTCTTCAGTCAATAACTAATAGCGGAACCTGGATGCTCATATTGGCTCCTACGTATTCTACGAAGATCTTTATCGGTCAAACCGCATAACAACATACGTTGTTCTCTTTGTCATCGGTATGTTACTTGCCCGAGATTCGATCGTCGGTATCTCAATACCTAGCTCAATCTCGTTACCGGCAAGTCTCTTTACTCGTTCCGTAATACATCATTCCGCAACTAACTCATTAGTCACATTGCTTGCAAGGCTTATAGTGATGTGCATTATCGAGAGGGCCCAGAGATACCTCTCCAACAATCGGAGTGACAAATCCTAATCTCGATCTATGCCAACTCAACAAGTACCATCGGAGACACCTGTAGAGCACCTTTATAATCACCCAGTTACGTTGTGACGTTTTGTAGCACACAAAGTGTTCCTCCGGTAATCGGGAGTTGCATAATCTCATAGTCATAGGAACATGTATAAGTCATGAAGAAAGCAATAGTAGTAAACTAAAACGATCAAGTGCTAAGCTAACGGAATGGGTCAAGTCAATTACATCATTCTCCTAATGATGTGATCTTGTTAATCAAATGACAACTCATGTTTATGGTTAGGAAACACAACCATCTTTGATTCAACAAGCTAGTCAAGTAGAGGCATACTAGTGACATTATGTTTGTCTATGTATTCACACATATACTAAGTTTCCGGTTAATACAATTCTAGCATGAATAATAAACATTTATCATGATATAAGAAAATATAAATAACAACTTTATTATTGCCTCTAGGGCATATTTCCTTCACCGCCGCCCGAAGCGTCGGATAGCTCGCAATTTGTTGCGCCAGCGGCCAATGCGCACATGGTGTTTGATGAAATGCCACAAGGTATGATATTTTCCTTTTTTGTTATTGTTAGATAAATGTATACATATGGATAGCTTGATTAGTTTTCTTTATCATACTTTGTAGTTTCAATGATGACACATATACGTCAACTATGGGTGTTGGCTCCAACAATTCCCATTGATGTCAAACCAATGAAGTGCATCAAGATGATCATGAATATGAATTGGATGAGGGGGTGAGGGTATGGTCGATGTACCGAAAGGAAGGGCGTGCAACTACACCGTGGAGGAAGACATCTTGCTATGCAAGGAATGGTTGAATGTGTTTATGGATGCCACCGTTGGGACGGACCAAACTAGGGATACATATTGGTTTAGGATGAAGGAGTACTTTGATGCACACAACAAGAGTGGAATTGAGCGTACCGACAGAAAGACGAGGAGGAGGAGGAGGAGGAGATGATGAGATAAAGAATGCTATGGAGGCTATTATGAAGGCAAGAAAGAAGCAAATGAGGAGAGAACGGTGGCAAGGAGCCAAGAGTCGGCGGCCGAGGAGAGGAGGGTGGCGGGCGAGGAGAGGAAGATGGCATTGGAGGAGAAGAAATTGGCCATGAAGGAGCAAGCTAGATTATTGGAATATGAGAAGTAATTTTTCTTCATGGACACATCTAACTTCGATGATAGGCAAAAGGAGTACATCAACCTTTGTCGTGATCAAGTCTTGGTCCAAAAAAGATTGATGGGCATGCATGGGAGGCATTGGAGCTACCATGGGAGGCTTGGGAGGCATGGGAGCCACCATGGGAGGCATGGGTGCTACCATGGGATGCATGGGAACAAAGCATGGGAGCCATGGGCGCCATGGGCGGCATGGTAGACATGGGAGCACCTATGGGAGGCATGGGTGGCTTGGAAGCTACCATGGGAGACATGGGAGGCATGAGTATTGGGTCTCTCATGGGGGGCATGGGAGCACCTCCGGGTGACATGGGTGGATGCATGGCTTTCGGTGTGCCTCACATGTCTTCGCACGATGCCTTTGGAGATAGTGTAAACACCGTCCGAGTTTCCAATGACGATGGGGCGCTTGAAGATGAAGAAGAAAAGAAAGAATCGTCTTCGTAAGAGAAGGAAGAAGCTGGGGCATGATTGTTGATGTTCCATTCATTTGTGTGAACTTTATTTGTCATGAACTTGCTTGTGGTTAGGTGATTTTGAACTATGCCATGAATTTGAACCATGATATGTTGCTCAACTCATGATTTTGCTATTCCGTTTAATGTTTGAGATCATCTTGTTTCATATTGTCAATTTGGTATGTGTTGTTTCATATTTGCCAAGCGCCGGCTGGGCGCGCACTGGATTTTACTGCGTCTGGTGAGGCGCTACAGCGGCGTGCTAAATTTTTGCAGTTTTGGAAAAGCAATTACCCTCCCGCGCGCAAAAACACTATTTCGGCGCTGTAAAAAAAAATTAGCACTGCGCTACCGCGCGCCTATTGGAGATGCTCTGAGAGCATAAGGTCTTGTGTTCGACTCCCAGCAAGGGCGCTAATTTTTTGAATTTTACATACCACGGTCCTACTATTGGGGCTGCCCATGTGCTCATTTATTTGTACGTCGGCTGCTATTTGCCGCAAAATGCTGCAAATAGGAGCTCCCGGTTCTGAGCCCTCGAGGGTGGACTCGAGGATTTGGAGGAGACGACGCTGCCGCCGCCCGCTCAACGTGTCGCTGCCCGACTCCTCCTCAAGATGCCGCTGCCCGACGCCTCGATGCCGGCGTACCTCCTCCGGCATACTGGACTTCTCCCTGGCGGCAAATCCTCGCCTTGCCTCCCCTCCTTTTCCTTCATCGTCTAGTTTTCTTCCATCCACCCGGTCACTGCTGCCACCTTGTCCTCCCCGGCAAGCTCACCAAGCACGCCGTCTCCGAGGGCACCAAGGCCGTCACCAAGTTCACTTCGTCTTAGATTGCCGCTGCCTGAGTCTGTTTAGTCTGGTTCGGTCTGTTCGTGATGCTTTTAGTGATGGATGGAAGTTGCTGAATGATTCCAGAACTGAATTTCCGATGCTTTTTGGTAAAGTGAGACTTTGAAAGCGATGATTCATTTATGCTGTGATGTAATTATCACTATAATCTCTACCATGTGATTGTGCCACAAGGGTGTACTTCCAAATTAGGTGCAGCACCCACCAGATTATTCAATGGCCCCCGTTTAATTGTGTGTTGTCACTGAGCATTGTCGTTGTTATGATCATTAACCTGGTTTGCCAATGCTCTGTTGGCTCGTTGGTGGTAACTGAATTTGTGTTGCTCTTGCAAACTGAGATTTGAAAAGCAAGAATACAGCTTCGCCGCCTCTAAGGTTTAGTTACTTTGGTGGTTGTTGACTCTAGTTATTTGCAAGTCATTGAAGTACTGGTGCTGGATGGAAGTTGTCCAATTATCGCCTGGCTCTTTTTTTTGAAACGAAGGCAAAAGAATTGCCTCATCGATTAATTAAGAAGAAGAGAATTGCCCAGTTAATTTATGAAAAAGCGGGCGAAAACTGATACAAACAAACTCACTCAACACGAAGCACCACGACCACGTAGACGGCCGCCAAGTGCTCCCAACACTCAACAAGCACAACCCTCAACACTTCTACAATGCACTGGAACCCCGGGCGAGAAAACCGGCAATGATGACTCAAAATACCAAGGCCACGTCGATAACACGACAACCGAGCACAATCCATCATGACATCACGGACGCCTTCCCTTTCACATCATCAACCATAGGAACCTCCAGCTGCTCACTTGACAAAGGTGAATCTTGTCCCGCCCGAGGTCGTCGGTGTGTCCACCTTCATATGCTCCACTGACAAACTCAGACATAGCTCCCTAAACTCGGGCATGACCTGCAGCACCGGAGCCACAAGCACGGCAATGGACTCGCCCTTAGTGGAAGACAACATAGGATGGGAGGTAGGCATCAAGGATGAATTGTCTCCGACACGAGGGGATAAGGAGCCATATAACTCCACACCCCCCCCCCCCATCCTCCGCGGAGCAAACACCGGCCGCACAAGGAGAGTGCGACGTCAGAGAGGTCTGCAACATAGCCGGCGCAAGGGAGTCTACTCAGAGCAGCCTCCGCTCGTTCTAAAAAGCTCCCAACACGTGCCAGACAACCTTGCAGCAACGCAGTCTGATCAGTCAAAGCGGACTGCAACATCAGCTCCGACGAGGTTGGTGAGCCAACGCTACCATAGACAACAGACGCCCAAGACCCACGATAAAGCGCCTTCGACGGGAGTGCGGATGTCATCGGACCCTCACATGAAGCAAGAGCAGGACGATGCACGACATCGAGCTGCGACAAGAGCGGCACATCAATGCATGGCAGTGAGCTTAGAGGACGCCATGGGTTGCAACATCCACGCGCACGATGACCGTTCTCCAAACAATGCGAACACCGCAATGGCTCTTTGCAAACAGCCGCGCGATGACCATGAGCGTAACATTTGTAACATCTACCGCGAAGCCAAGCGGGGATGGGACGAGGAGCCATTGTCGAGGAAGGCGACGAATTCGGACGACGTGGGTCACGCCGCGGTAGCACCTCCTGCCAACCCTCATTTGTGTCTGTGTCATGCCCCACGCACATCCCTCCTGGCTCTTTGGTTCTAAGAACTGAATTTGTGGTTCTTCTTCTAAACCGAGACTTCAAAAGTAATGAAATTATTTCTGCTGTGATGTATAGTTGTTAGTTGTTCTAATCTCTGCCATACAGTTGTGCTCCTTATAGTAGTAGTAATAATAATGTACAGTAAGATTTTAGGCCCATGATTCATTTTGTTGATTTTCTACTGCAGTTTGATGGTTACTAGATGGTTCTCCTAATCTCTGCAAAATGATTGTGCTGTTGTTGTAACATAAATGTAAATTTTGCAGTTTCTTGATGTACTGACATTAGATTGGTGCAAAACCGAGTGTCATGGGCACTGATTGTTGTTATTGTTCCCTAGTGTCATGGGCTGGGGGTGTTATTTTGGTTCTAGGTTAATTTATGGCAACATTGGTTCTCCACTCTCAGATTATACATCGACAGTTTACAAACATTGGTACTGACATGACTTGGAGATGTACCGGCTACAGATTGCCGTATGGATGGAAAGTTGTATTATATCAATTTGTCAAGTTTTTACTGAATTTTGTTTCCAGGGCTTTTAACGCATTCTAAGAATTTTAGAAGTCCTGTCGTATTCTAGTTAGTTTCAAATGTGCTTTGCTTCACTTTGGAAGATGTCAGTTGTTTGAATTTTAACTCTGCGATCTGCTCGAGATTTTGTTTTGTTTTGTTCTGAACCTTGTGCTTCTGCCTTTGACGATTTCGTTGAATTCACCATTGACGTAGGTCTTGGTTTAATTCCATCGTCATGTTGTACACGCGTACTACTTTTACTGTTGAATTATTTGATCAGATGTTTGGGTGCCAACTGATAACAGGAGATGTATACACTAAGGATGGAAAGTTTTATTTGACCAGATTGGGTAACTTCACGCTGAATTTTGTTTTCAGGGGCAAGAGCTCATTGCGAGCATTAACACCATTTACTCGTTCGAAAATTCAGAAAGTCAGCCCTATTCTAGTGATTTTGTACACAATCTAACCCAGTGCTGATGGTGACACTTTTATGGTCTGATGTGGGGTTATGGAACTTCGAAATATACCTGGTCGTTGCTATTTCATTTCATATAATTTCTTGTCATTATATCGGTTGATGAGATATTGATTTCAAGTCATGCAAAATTATGTTTCTGCTGGGAAAAACTGTTACTAAATTGTTCCCCTGTAGCAACTTTGTCTCATTTTTATTAAGTGACCTTTACAATTCAGTTGCAAGGATATAAGGGGAGTTTGTTACATTGTAAAGATTGCATTTTTAAATGTTCCACACCATATTATTTCAATATAACAAACCCTGCCTGCCAAACGCGGACAACCTCTCCAATCCACTTCTACCAAACAAAGCCTTAGTAAGGGGTTGGGCTGTTCGCTTATGTGCCAATCCGGAGAATTTTTCTAGACCTTCCAATTGCCATCCAACGGCTAAGCCCCACAGCCCGTTTTTCCCTTTTCTTCTGATGAGACGCGGTGCGGTTTTACCCTCTTTTTTTAGTACACCTGTCTATAAGAGCTGCATTAATGCACAAAGCTTGCCATGGTTTTTTAAACTCAATATAATCACAAATGCTTGTATACACGTAAATGCAATCACCTCTATGAATGCGCACATGCACATATCCGAGATAATGAGCCGGCACAACTTTTAAGATTGATGAATTCGCCACATAAGCCTCGTTTGTCGACGGGGATGTCTTTTCTCACTTAACGAACATCGCCGAAAAGATTGAAATAAATCGGCCATCAGATTGCATAGGTTTTTTTTGTGGGAACGGGTTGCATAGTTATTTCTACAGAAAAAAAAGTGTAGAAGCTTAGTTTCCTGCCATACCGGGATAATTTAATTATGATGTGTGTTAATTTCAGTTCAATATCGACTCGGTGTAGTTCCTTGTGTAGATCGGTTTAGTCCATCGGGGAATCGCGACAAGGGCTAGGACAATTTCTAATAATTGATGCGGATGGAATTTCCAGCATCCCCTGCAACCTCCTTTTTGAAGACGGGGGCAAAATCTTGCCTCATTTCTTGGCTAAGAAGAATGGTGCTCATTTAATCAGTGAAAGACTAGGCGAAAACTGACAAACACCCATAGCGAACGATTGTCATAGAACAAGACAATCTCGAGGGCACGCACCACCGATCTAGCACACGACATATACACTAGACACGCCACGTTGAAGAACACCATCGAGATTGGACACAAGCGTCACGACCATCGGTCCTCCTCAAGCAAGCGACTCCGACTTCACCGCATATGACCATCGACAAAACCATCCCCACAACAGTTGCATGATGTCACACTAAGATCTGCCAAACAATCGGCCACACGTGCTGACGACAAGGCAACTCCGATTCTGAAGGCGAGCTACAAAGGAGACAGATGCAGGGTCGTCGCCGCGAAGAATCGTCAAGCTGGATGACCCGTCGCCGGTCATCGCCCGGACCTTGCCGCCGCAACTCCAACTTCATGATAACAAATAGACTACGACGACATGCCGAAAAACCGACTACACTGCGCTGAAGGTTTTTTTTTTTTTTGCGGGAAACGACATAGGCCATCTAAATGGGATGCAATCGAGTGAAGGTGAAAACTCCGGAGTTCACTCGAGAACAAAGAGACTGCTGAGAACAAGAAATGGAGGCCGGTGTACGGAGTATGGTTTGGTTACAGACCGATAAGATGTCTCTTCAGACATGGTCTGCTACCATCACCAAGACTTTGCAACGGAAGATATAACAGAGAAAATGACATAAGTGGCTACAGGAAATGAGAAGGGCCGTGTGAAAGCAAAAAAAATTGGGGAGATTCAGCCTCCGCGAAACCTGACCGCCATTCCCCTTTGTTGCATTGGACATATTCTTCTGGGAAGATGAGAACCAAGTGCCGTGACCATGGTTGCTATCCCCTACAGCCTGAGCATGCAGAGCTTAATTATTACTTTACAATACAAAAAAATAGCAGGGCGCAGAAAGTAGGCGAAAGACGAAGCAAGCTGTACCTCCACAGATCGGTCTCCACCATCCTCCAGGCATTTTAAATCCGGTTGCGGTCGAAGTTCTGCTCGTCTGAATACAGATTTCATGCCATTGACATGCGCAATGCCATGTCCCATGTACGTACGTACCAGACTGGAATTCAGTATGGTTTGCATAATCAAAGTGTACTTCTTTTAATCTATATATCTGGATGGATGAGAACAAAAGGTTTGTGTTTGGATTCCTAGTCATACACCACCACTTTACCCTTGTTACTCATGATCAAAGTGCAAGCGCATTCACAAAAAATGGTCTCTAACCAAACAGCTGTGAAAACATGGCTCACACAAAATTTGAATTGCCAATGGTGGCCTGTCCCACATGCCATAGATGTAAGAGGGGATCATTACTTCACAAAAAGTTTGGTCACCCACCTGTTCTGGCAAAAAGTAGGCAACAATCCTGCAAAAATAAACAAATCCACAGGCCATGTCAAACGCTGGCAGTTAGAACCAATCCCAAATGGTGGTCAAATTGCTTTGAGTATCACGAAAACTGGCATGGTCTGCTGGGATTTGCAAATAAAGAATGGTATAAGTTGATATGCATACTCATGTTGAACACAAGGAAACAAAAAAATAGGATTTCTTTACTTACCAGGCCAATAAATGACGAGTCCATAACAGAGCCAAAAAACAGATATGCACCAGGATGAACAAGATCATATACTACATTGGGTGCTGCACTCGCCTAAAGAAAAGGATGACAAGTGGGGTTCAGTCCAAATGCAACAATGGATTATTATTAATTTTTTGAAAAATTGTGGTGTTCTTCCATTTAGATAGTCAATGGCTCAGTATAGGCTTGAAGGTTTAGATGCCCAAAGCTGGTAAAAACACAAACACGTATGTTTAGCTTCCTTGTTGTGTTTTCTATCAACTAAACAGTCAGTGTAAGATCCACGCTCCATATGACTCATGTTGCTCTTACAAAAACAAGTAGAGGAAACTGTATGACGGCTCATGTATACTCTTACCTGCAAACAGGCAAGAACCACTACCTATAAGCTTCTACCTTTGTATAGCTGATATTGGGGCTTCAGACAACACATACTCATGAACTCCAGAGCCTACTTGCAGGTCACATTGTTGTGGATGGCATTGCCAGTCTGCTATATCCACTGTCAGTTTGTTCTGCTCTACATCACCAGAAATCACCACAAGAGCAGGCACCAGATTTGAAGTGGTGGAACCTGCTGCAGTCTCGCATGATGATCTCCCTGTCCTCAACCGCCGACACCATCTTCATCACCACATGGCAGTCCCCACAGACCCGCAGGTTTTTGACAATCTGAAGGGGCGTCCCTGGTGGCGTAGCTATCAGACCGAAGGCAAGAGCCAGCCGCTCACTGTGCGTGACCAGCATGGCTTCCTTCTGCTCTTGTTCCATGTCATGGAGCACAAAGCTCGTGTTCGGGCAGTAACCCTCCTGCTTCAACCTGGCTGTCATCGCCTTCAGCTTTGTGTATATCTGGTCGGACAGACGGTGCGATTTATCGGAGGCTATAAAGGAATGGACCTTGTTCTTGATCTGAATCCAGCTGGATCCAGCTTCCTTCTTCACCTTTTTAGAATCCATGAGCTTCCTCACTTCATCCCTCTCTTTCCACTTCCCTGCGGACGCATAGATGTTGGAGAGCAGCACGTATGTAGCCGAATCGAGCGGCTCAAGCGATAGCAGCTTCTCTGCGGCCAGCTTCCCAAGCTCAACATTCTTGTGAACTCTGCATGCGCCTAGCAGTGTGCGCCATACCATTGCACCCGCTGGGAACGGCATGCCTCCGATAAGGTCCATTGTTTCATCCAACTTGCCTGCGCGGCTGTAGAGATCCACCATGCACGCATAATGCTCCATGGTGGGACTGATCTTGTGGTCTCTAACCATGGAATCGAAGTATCGCTGGCCTTCTTGTACAAGTCCAGCATGAGTGCATCCTATGATAACCGCAAGGAATGTGACACCATCCATCTCGACGCCCGCAGCTTCCATCTGACGGAATGTATCAAGGGCCTCCTTGCTGTAACCGTGCTGCGCATACCCTGATATCATCGAGTTCCATGACACCAAGTCTCTCTCTGTCTGCCTCTCAAAGACACTTCGAGCACTGTCAATGCTCCCTTTTCTTGCATACATGCTGACAAGTGCGCTGCCCACGCAGATAGCGTCCTGGTATCTGTATTTGATCGAAACAGCGTGGAACTGCCTACCCTGGTCAACGCCAGCGGTGGGACTAGCACATGCATCGATGACACTAGAGATAGTGAACTCATTTGGCTTCATGCCTTGCATGGACATCTCCATGAACACATTTGTGGCACCATCGCAGTCGCCAGCTTGGGAATAGCACGACAACATTGCAGACCATGCAACAACGTCCTTCTGGTCAATGGTTTCAAATATAGAGAGGGCTTCTTCAGTGCTTCCAAGCTTTGAGTATGAGGCAAGAAGTGCAGTTCCGACAGATGGTGCATGCTGGTAGTTGGTTTTGATGATCTGCGCATGAATCTGGGGAGGCAAGACTGGCAGTGATGTTGTGAGCATCGTCGAGTAGGTGAACTCATTTGGCTTGACATTGTCTTCTCTCATTCTGCTAAAGAGTGAGGCAGCAAGAGGAATGTCACCGTTCTGAATGCACCCGCCTATCATAGCAGTCCATGAAACGACACTCTGCGATCCTGACATCAACAAGAATATGTTGAAAGCATCATCCAGTTCGCCGCACTTGCTGTAGGCATCCATAATGGCTGTCATGACATTGCCATCTGAACTGAACCCATGTTTTAGCACACAGCTGTGGAGCTGCCGTGCCAGGGCCAACTGTTTGAGGTTTGCACATAGCTTGATCACCGTCGAGTAGGTCGACTGTGACAGCTTCGCCATGCTTGCTCGCGAGTCATGGAACAGCTCCAGGGCCTCCACCTCACACCCGTTCAACAGAAGGCCTGCCATCAACGTGTTCCACGACACCATGTCCCTGGTCTCCATCCCACAGAACACAGCCTTGGCTTCTTCAACCAGTCCGCACTTCGCGTACATGTTCATCAGGGAATTACACACGAAAACTGTCGAGCGGCATCCGAACTTCACCGACTGAGCATGCACGCGCCGCCCAAGGTCGAGCGCGCCCTGGCCCGCCACCGCGGAGAGGACGCTCGTGAACGTGAACGGGTTCGGCCATATCCCCTCGGCGCGCATCCTGAAGAAGAGCGCCATGGCGTCCGAGTGCGCGCCGCCCTGGGCGTAACCGGTGAGCAACGACGTCCACGTGCCGACGTTCCTCTGCGGCATCCCCTCGAACACCAGCCTGGCATCCTCCACGCCGCCGCACTTCGTGTACACGTCGACGAGGGCCGTGCCGACGCCGACGTCGGCCCGGTCGAGCCCGCACTTGACGCACAGGCAATGCAGCTGCTCCCCGGCGGCCCTGCAGCAGCCCGGCATCGCCCCGCACGCCTTGAGCGCGCAGGACAGCATGGCGCCGTCGACGCGTTCGCCGCCGTGGCGCCGCGCGGCCGAGAAATGGCCCAGCGCCTCCCGCCCCATCCCGCGCCGCGCGCATTCGACGAGGGCGTCCCGGCTGGAGCCGGAGCTTCCCCCCGCCGCGGCGTCCCGGTCGGGACTTCCGTCGAACGCCCGGCGGGCGCTCCGGGTGTTGGGGCGATCGACGTCATGCTCCTCCACCCGGGCCGACGAGGCGCGCGTGGCCAGCCGCTGGCGGCACGCGAAGGCCCGGGGGAGCGCCGGGAGCGCCGTCCTCAGCGCCATGCTACCTCGCTTAGTCGCCGGAGCACATGGCGGCGAGCCGGCGACGCGCGTGGCGGTGGGGAGTGGGAGTGGGAGTGAGGAGAGTCGGGGCTGGACCAGACCAGTCGGTTTGACTTCGGCTCCCGGCGCCTGGGTCGATATGGGTTGGGTGCGACCGGACCCGGGCCCGGCCCAGACCGGACGAGCCCAAACAGAATGGCCACCACCTCCGCCTACGCAGTGGCGGCCGGCGGCGGGGAGGCGTCGCCGTGCCGGGGCGCCCTTCTCAGGCCACGGCCTCCCCCGCACCGCCTCGCGTTCCTCTCCCGGGCGCCCGCTCGTCGGGCCTCGATCTCGCTGCCGCCGGGGCCTCGCCGGGCGGGTCTGACAGCGGCGACCGCGGAGGGGAGGGCGGGGACGGGGATGGAGGACGAGGAGGAGGGGCCGGCGTGGGTGGAGCTGGAGCCGATCAGCGGCGAGGAGCAGCTGGACCGGGCCCTCGCCGAGGCCCAGCAGCGCGGCGTCCCCATCGTCGTGTTCTGGTAAAGGTTTCCTCTGAATTTTAACTAGCTCCCGATTAGGACAGGATGAAATGGGTTATCATGAATCATGCTCCAGCTAACTTGGATTAGGCTTCAATGCTTCACGGTCATGTGGCCTTATGGGGGTAGAAATCTCGCATCTTGGATGAAAAGGGGCTCATCTAGTTACCCTGTCTAGGGCTCTTGGTAGCTCTTGGTCAGCTCTGAGTGGTGATTGGAGAGCTCACCTTCAGTTTTACCCCACAAAGCGCGTTGTCGTGTGCGATCCTTCTAGCGGCTTGTTTCAGTACCGGCGTCTAAACTCTGCCAAATCTTGGTGGTTGTGTGATGTATACTTGGAAGACTCGTTTTCCCGAAACGCAACAATAAGCAGCTCACCCTGCACATTCCATTTTGCTGTTGTTGTAGCCAGTAGTTAGGTTCAGTGTTTCTTCTCCTGGTTCACATCTTAGGCGGATCCGCAGGTCGCTTACATGTATTATGTTTACCACCTAAATACAGTATCATTGCTACAAGATGTTTCCTCATATATATACTCTTGTAGAAAAGTACTTCAATAGTAATGTGCAGTTTATCACATTTTTACATCAGTTTTGACAGTAGGTTCCGTAAATGGATTGGCAGCTGTATTTCAAGTAGTTGTCTGACATAGTGATAACTGTCAAATTATCCCACGGTGTCTTACAGTCTGGGTTGAGGATAAATACCAGCATTTGCAATATGTAGGACGGCGAGTTGGTGCAGGAAATGCATATATCTGAAGCCTAAGCTGGAAAAGTTGGCAGCAGAATACTATCCGAGGTTAGAGCTTTGGTTGCCATGTTGACAAAGTACTGCACCTCTGGAGTTGTTATCGACAAACTGATGATCTCTGTCATGATTTGCTCTGCAGAATCCGGTTTTACTGTGTCGACGTCAACGCTGTTCCACAGAAGCTCGTGAATCGTGCAGGAGTAACGGTAAGTATCCGCCATGTATTGAGTTGGTTCTGCGGTGCTTGTCGCTCATTAACGAACAATAGCAGAACCTTTTCTTGGCACTCAAGCGTGCTTTCTTGTTAGCAAACAGTCCAAACCCGTTTTCATTTTTGTATCTTTTGTTGGAACTTCTCGGCGTTCTTTCTTGGTCTCTGTTCCCTATTTTGGAGGAAATGGTTCCTCTGTGTTGCCACTGGAAACTTTGCTTTCAGTTGCCGGCTTCCTGCAACTTGTACCTACTACCCAAGCGTTTCTTTCTTAGCCGTATGCACATATCCTGTAGCTTTGGTAACAACAAAGCGTACCAAGGATGGCCCCATCATGCGTTTGGCTTCATCGTTATCTTGTCCTGCAACAATTAAATACAGATTGGCCTATATTGGGATCTCAAGTGGATATATTTATCTAAGCGCTAATGCCTTCTTTTGTCCAATCTATGTGATCCTTTATGCGGGACTCGAGCAGAAGATGCCTTCCATACAGGTACAAGTAAAGCTTGTTTCTTTCTTTATGGTCTCCATCTCGGCGTTGTGTATCCTGAGGCCGCTGTTTCTTGTCCTGTAAAGATGTGGAGCGACTCCCGGAAGCAGGCCGAGGTGATCGGCGGGCACGAGTCGTGGATGGTGATCGAGGACGTCCGGAGGATGGTCGAGCAGGAGGAATGAATGATCCAACGCGGCGATGGTTCCCGTGACAATACCGGCCTTTCACCGTGGGAAAATGGAGAAAACAAGATAAGAGGCGGAATGGAGAAAACAAGATCGAGATTGAGCTATGTATGTCCAGTTTTGTATAATCATTCATCGCGCACGGACGCCTAGGGTTCTTGGAGAAAGGGGGCTTCTCTTGCTGGGGTCCTCTCTAGGATTTAGAGGATTGGAGGGGCATGCCCTTGATGTATCTATCTATTTTGAGTTTCTGGGATCAGAAGGTTTTCCGTTAGTCATCATGTAGCAATAAAATATCCAGTCAATGACCTTGCAGGGAATTAGAATACATGCTGGGTGCTTTGGTGCCAATTATTCCGTGGTGTCCACTTTGAACTAGTTGCACAGATGGATAAACAGAATATAATTGCAAGGCTTTTATTTGTTAGAAAGAAATAGAGTTACTGTTTTTTTTTCAGGATTAGCATACAATTATGTCTCCCTCTTGGCCTGAATCAGTCAAAACACAAGAGTGTGCTTGCTAATTAGAGATGGGTAGGATGAGTATTTTAATTTGCAAGTGGTGGAAGCAGCAGCAGGCTCCCTTGTACTACTACTGAGCTCAATTAGTCCAGCCATGGATGCTTTAATAGGAGTATTTAGGTTAGCTGCCCATGGATATATGTTCATACGTACTTTTCTAAAAAAAAAAATATTTCCATACTATATTCTCTCCAACCACAAACAGTAGCTGGATGTTTTCTTTGCCTATAGTATTTCTTAATTAATATGATTGCAACCTCAGCACCTTCTTGTGTCTGGCAATTTTTTTATTAAATGAAATTACCCACTACCTTTCTTTACACCCTGTAATTCAGGATGGATGGCAACAGACCCCAGAAGGACTGTCTGTCTGTTGGTTTCACTTTTCTTTGACTATATATATATATATATATATATATATATATATATATATATATATATATTATATATATATACTGGTACTGTTTATATTGGCGCCGTTTATATTTATCAAAATCAATTTTTTACATCTATTCATATCAAATCAATTATGTACTAGGTTAAACATTTAAAAAAAATCAGAAGGCCAATGATTTTTCTTCATCGGGTCCACGTGTAAGGTTTCAGATGGACGGCGGCGCCCACCTGTCAGTCGCAGCCCCAACAGAAAGGATAGGGACAGCCAGGCGGCCCGATGCGCAGTCAGCCCACGAGATATCCGTTTCGAGCATGAGATTTCTGACGAGGAGCAGTTCGTTACGAGCACGCTGTGAGATTCGTGCGGGGTTCCCATCGGACGGCGCACGCGGCCCGCAGAGGCGGCCAGATGGGTCCCCTGGTCGGGAACACGCACAAAAGTCACACGTCGCCCTCGCTGCCTCATTGACCTCCCTTCCACGCGGCAGCCGCTTTTACAAAATTTCCACACGTCCGAGTGTGATTTATGTCTTTTGGTTGCAGCATAGCAATTTTGGAGGACAACGATTTTTTCGTGCTACTTTTGACAAAAAAGCAACAAGAGGAGCAAAGCAGTTCTCTCTCTTTCTTCTTCTCTTTTCTCCGGTGAGTGTGAGTAAGAGTTGATTTCAACATTCCTGCAATTCTCTTCCTCTGTGCCCCTATATGCATAGCGATACCCGTGGTTTTTGTTCATGTAGTATTCAAAATGATATTCTCAAAAAAATAATCAAAATGATACTATGATTTTGCTTTGTTTGTAGCCAAAAATTGTCTAGTCAATATTTTGGCAAGTTAACATTCGACAAATTGTGTCGCGCACTTATAAGCTAAGGAAGGTTGCAGGAATGAATTATGCAAAACATGGTTCCATATACCTTCGGTTTTTGTGGTATGGATGCTTTAAACTTGGACTTAACTAAGATCACTGAATAAATGTAACACTTCCATCTCAATAAAATTACATTTGGCAATGCTTAAATTTGCCTACAATTGCAACCTTTACAGAGATTGGCAAAGCAGTTTGGTAGGCAACCAATTGATAGCCAATGTTTTTGGCTTTGTCAACACGTGGTAAAGTGCGAACCAATCTGTGGTTGAATGCTTAGGAGGACTATGGTATCCCAGCCAACCAAAACAAGTCCTAGACTTGACATGGTGCTCGTATTTTTCTAGATTTACTCTAGGTCTTCCGGCGATGTGCATTCAGTGAGAGGCGACACTCCGTCGACTACGAAGGCGTCTGTGGCGACTTCGTCAATATCAAAATGATGTGTCGACTCAGTCTCTCAGAGGTGCTCATAGGGGTAAGGTGTGTGTGCGTGCGTTTGCCGCGCAAGATCTTTGGTTTTCCCCTGGAATAGATGAAAAAAGTGGATCGCTTCTTATATACTCGCTCATAAAGATTATTCTCTATCTATAGTTCAGGGCCTACTAGAAGTAGAAGTTAGCTCTAGTGCAATCCTTACCGACAAAAAAAGATTGTAGTCATGTTGATAATAGTCGAGTGACATTACTTCGTCGGTCGTAACTAAGGAATCTGTTAGAAATGTTTTGAAATGAATATTGTTCTCTCTTTGATCAAGGATTGATATATGAAAAGAAGTGGAGTTTGAAAGAGGGAACGGTTTAGTGTATGCTCGAGTATGTCGACTTTGATCGTAGTGTGTTAAACAAAACACACAGTAAAGCCAGAATTTAGCATCAAACCAATCATTATTTAAATAAATGAAAAAGAAAGATACAGGTGGACATCCATGCATCGCTCCTGTGCAAGCGACATGGGCGGACGCCCCCAACCCTAGCCGCCGCCACCGAAAATTTGCTCGTCATTGGCCTCCCCTATTCTGGTTCCCTCTCGCGGCGCTTTAAGGCACCTGGCGACCGTAGTGTTGTGCTTCATGCGCTTGCCCGCTCTTTGTTGTAGCTCTCGCGACAGTCTGCCCCATTGACCTCCCCTATCTTGCTTCCCTCCTGCGACGCTCTGAAGCATCCCAACGGCAACAGCACCGTGGCGTTCGTGCGCCGGTGAGCGTCCAGGTAGCGGGGGCGTGCCATTCATGATCGGCTCAGCGCAGGGACATAGGGGGTGCTCTAGGTTGCGTCCTAGTGGTATCGTGGTCCCGTGTTGTGGTTGGTTGGTCGGGATAGTGACTGTTGCAAGGAGCTGGTAGTGGGGTGCTTCATGCACGCGTGCCCGCTCTATGTCGTACCTCTCGTGACAGTCTGCCCCCCTGGGCTCCCCTATTTTGGTTCCCTCTTGCAGCGCTCCGAAGCACCCAACGGTCGTAGGAGTGTGGTGTTCATGCGCCGGTGAGCGTCCATGTAGCACGGTCGTGCCATTCACGCTCAGCTCGGTGCAGGTTCATAGGGGGTGCTCTAGGTTGCGTCCTATAAGTGTCGTGGTCCTATGTTGTGGTTGGTTGGCGGGGATAGTGACTGCTGCAAGGAGCTGGTAGTGGGGCACTTTCATGTGTGCGTACCCGCTCTCTGTCGTGGCTCTCGTGAAAGTCTGCCCTTTGGCCTCCCCTGTTTTGCTTCCCTCCTGCAGCGCTCCGAAGCACCCAACGGCTGCGGTGCGGTGGCATTCGTGCACCGGTGAGCATCCAGGGTAGCGCGTGTAGGGTAACGCAGCAGAAAACAAAAATATTCCGACCTACGCACCAGCCCAGGACCACTATGAAGACTGCATACAGGGTTTGATCTTTTTCGTTACCGACTCGTAGCGCAGCAGAAGTAGAGTCGATGACGATCGGCGGTGCAGATCCCACAGCTAGGATTTACAACCTCCCAACCGCGAGGATGTATACCCTCATCCGCCATACAGACAGCCCTCCGGGAGGCGATCGAACAGTCCCCCGGACGGTGTCGCGGACAGCCCTTCGGGAGGACCTTCGAAACTCGAACGGTCACTCGGACAGCCCTCCGGGAGGACCCACAGAACTCGGACCGTCACTTGGACAGCCCTTCGGGAGGCACTCTCGAACAGCCCCTCAGGGCACTAAGATCGAAACTACGACCTCTCTACAGAGTTGCACACATACGGTGTCAGCTATCCGGCAGGGCTTCGCCGTCCAGAACTAGTTCCTGCCGGAACCCAGACAGCCTTTCGGCTCTATGAAACTATTTCGCTGGGAGGGAGAGAAGAAGCCAGATCATTGCAATGGCATTTATGTGAGAAAGAGTGAGTGTGGAGGGCTGCCCCTCCACCTCTATTTATAGGAAATCCCAAGGGGTAGGGTAGTTTCACACAAAAAACCAAAATGCACATGAATGAAGTCCTTCCACAAGGACCTAGGAGTGAAACCAATGAACAAGAGGGTCCCCAAGGGGGGATACCCCATGTGGCCGGCCACACCCCCATGAGGGGCCCAAAAATGGCTCCTATCCATCCATGTCATCCCCAAGATCTTTTGGAGCAAAGCCCCAAAAGGTGGTTTTCCATAAAGTAACCATAAAGCTGATTTTCACTATTCACGACGACATTTTTCAGCGTCTGTTCGAACTGAAAATATTTGTGTGGGCTTAGAACATTTCCAGTACCCACCAAAATTATTTTCAATGCGTTCCGAAACAATTTCGGTTTAGTGATTTTCATCTGCGAAAAGCATCTGAAGTGGTTCCGGCAGCTCCGGAGCATATCCGGTTATTATCCCGGAAAATTCCAGAAAGCTTCCAGAATGATTCTGGCACCCTCCAAGAATTATCAGGCATGTGCCGAAACCAATTTTAATTTATGGTATCCCCTGAAACAACTTTTCAGTTTCACCGGAACTCATCCGGTGACCTCTCTCTGCAGAACTTTTCCGCTGTCCGAAACTTTTTCAGTGATTTTCTCTCAGACTCCCTGTCTAGTATTCAGCAGACAGATGACCCTTAAGCGTGTGACCCTATAGGTTCGGTGAAGTATAGACATGACCTGGAACCCCTTCCGATCAATGATCAACATCGGAGCCGTGGACACCCATATTGACCCCTATACCCACACGAATGAATATTCGAGTGAACCTCCAGTTGCGGTGAGCTATTCCTGTTGCTTCACGATATATCACAAACACCTGAGGTGAGATTTATTGCATCCCCGTGGGCCAACACTTTGTCCACTATGCAAGTTACCTCGTTACCGGTTTTGTTCTCTTTTCTCGTTTCGTGTTCCGGCATCCCCGTGATCAAATCACAAAGTGTCTGGCCAGACAATGATGGACACCGTAACACCGAGAGGGTCCGAGTATATCTCTCCATCGTCGGAGGAGCAAATCCCAATCTCGAGCTATCAAGTTACTTAACATACTTTCCCATGAACCCGTAAGCCGCCGTAATAGCCATACAGTTACAGATGACGTTTAACAAACCCCAAAGTTCATGAAGCAAGCATGAAGAAACTCGATACTCTCATGGTCTAATGAATTATGCAAACATTAACTATCTTTGTGTTATAAACCATTAACTTGTGACGAATGTATCTCATAGCATAACATCAATTCGGGTCGATTCAACACAAATGTCCTTCCTGACATTGTGCCCTCAAAGTTGCTTGGCATAGACATTCCCATGATTGGGAAAACATAATCATCATGCAACACTTGAGCTAGTCTTAGAGGCACGACTAGGAGTACATTTTACCGTTTATTATTCCACACGTGCATATGGGTTCTCCCCTGAGCCTTTATGGATATACGGGCTCGGGAACCACAGCAGTTATAGCATGGAACATAAACATAATTATGAACAGGGAGATAATCAATAACATTTATTATTGCCACTAGGGCATATCTCCTACAGCGCGGTCGTGCCATTCACAATTGGCTCGGTGCACGTTCATATGGGGTGCTCTAGGTTGCGTCCTAGTGGTGTCATGGTCCTATGTTGTGGTTGGTTGGCCGAGATGGTGACTGTTGCGAGGAGCTGGTGGTGGTGTGGGGTGGAGGTTGTCCCGGACTCAGTCCGGATTTGCTTGTCCACGCCATGGATGGGCTGGATCCACTTGGATCTAGCCTATGTTGGCTCGCCAGCGGTTGGGTTGTGGGTGGTGGCGGGGCTTCCATGGCCTTATGTGTTGGGGTGGTGCAGGTGAGTAGTCTACCTAGTTCCAAAAACGGCGATTTGGATGTGTGTGCTCAACTCGGTGAAAGTTGTGCTCTGACCAAAGCCAATGACAATGATGCCATGGGTGCCGTGAACCTTTTTAAGGCGTCGTTGTATGTTGTTTTCGCCACCCACTTTATGACTTTGGGGGAACCCTGGTTCCAGGTTCACCAGAAACAAATGATGGCGTTGCAATCTGCGTCACAACCCTTCATGAAGGCATCGTCTAGATATCAACTCGGTTGTCATGTTGGGTAGCTATTCGCTATGAGGATGTCGACAGTGGTGGTGCAACCGACTTGGGGTCAACGGTGGTGTGCTCTTCTTCATGTGTTACTCTTCGGATGCCCATCGTGTGTTATATTGTCCTCTTGTTGTGCGTGCTCAAGACCCTCCCACGATTGTTGTAGTGTTGTGACGAGCTTTGGATTTGGTGTTGTCTTGGTTCACCTTAGCCTAGGGACAGAGAATTGATGCCTCCCAAACGTGTTAATTGATCTGTCTTCCTGTGGCGGAGCTTCCAGTCAAAGTTTGTGTTCAATGCCACTCATTGATTGTGGATGCTCCTGTCTTGCCTCGTGTCCTCGGGGGTTTGGTATGCATGCTGGTGCGATGCGTTAGATTATTTGCAAAGTTTTGGCATTATGATCCCTCGATGACACCCCACATCTACTATTAGTGTTTCTCGTGGTGATGGTCTTTCTGTCTGCTAGCTTTTTCGATAAAGGGTGTCTTTTATTAACTGATAATGAAGCATCAAGGGGATACATACATAATGAGTACACACAATCTCTGCACAATTGGGATGCACACAACCAACACCAATGCACACACCCACAAAAGATCACACTAGCAAAGAGCAACGTCATAGACTACCAAAGCTATGCCTTGGCGGAGGGAGACAAAAAAAACCTAAAGCGATCAAAATAACTATCAACGGTATACAACATGGACCACTCGCACCAACTATCCCTTGACAACACAAGGACCATGTGAAAGGTGTTGGGGAACGTAGCGGAAATTCAAAATTTTCTACGCATCACCAACATCAATCTATGGAGTAATCTAGCAACGAGGGGAAGGGGAGTGCATCTACATACCCTTGTAGATCGCGATGCGGAAGCGTTGCAAGAACGCGGATGAAGGAGTCGTACTCGTAGCGATTCAGATCGCGGTTGATTCCGATCTAAGCGCCGAACCACGGCGCCTCCGCGTTCAACACACGTGCAGCCCGGTGACGTCTCCCACGCCTTGATCCAGCAAGGAGAGAGGGAGAGGTTGGGGAAGACTCCGTCCAGCAGTAGCACGACGGCGTGGTGGTGATGGAGGAGCGTGGCAATCCTGCAGGGCTTCGCCAAGCACCGCGGGAGAGGAGGAGGGAGAGGGGTAGGGCTGCGCCAAGAGAGAGATGTTCTCATGTCTCTGGCAGCCCCAAAACCCCCACTATATATAGGGGAGGGGAGGGGCTGCGCCCCCATCTAGGGTTCCCCCCCCCCAAGGGGTGCGGCCAGCCCTAGATGGGAGTTGGAGGGGCGGCCAAGGGGGAGAGAGGGGGCCGCACCACTAGGTGGGCCTTAGGCCCATCTGAGCCTAGGGTTTCCCCCCTTTCCCCTTCCCTGCGCCTTGGGCCCCTTGTGGGAGGCGCACCAGCCCACCTAGGGGCTGGTCCCTTCCCACACTTGGCCCACGCAGCCCTCTGGGGCCGGTGGCCCCACCTGGTGGACCCCCGGGACCCTCCCGGTGGTCCCGGTACGTTACCGATAGCACCCGAAACTTTTCCGGTGACCAAAACAGGACTTCCCATATATAAATCTTTACCTCCGGACCATTCCGGAACTCCTCGTGACGTCCGGGATCTCATCCGGGACTCCGAACAACATTCGGTAACCACGTATATCTATTCCCTATAACCCTAGCGTCATCGAACCTTAAGTGTGTAGACCCTACGGGTTCGGGAACCATGCAGACATGACCGAGACGTTCTCCGGCCAATAACCAACAGCGGGATCTGGATACCCATGTTGGCTCCCACATGTTCCACGATGATCTCATCGGATGAACCACGATGTCGGGGATTCAATCAATCCCGTATACAATTCCCTTTGTCTATCGGTATGGTACTTGCCCGAGATTCGATCGTCGGTATCCCGATACCTTGTTCAATCTCGTTACCGGCAAGTCTCTTTACTCGTTCCGTAACACATCATCCCGTGATCAACTCCTTGGTCACATTGTGCACATTATGATGATGTCCTACCGAGTGGGCCCAGAGATACCTCTCCGTTTACACGGAGTGACAAATCCCAGTCTCGATTCGTGCCAACCCAACAGACACTTTCGGAGATACCTGTAGTGCACCTTTATAGCCACCCAGTTACGTTGTGACGTTTGGTACACCCAAAGCATTCCTACGGTATCCGGGAGTTGCACAATCTCATGGTCTAAGGAAATGATACTTGACATTAGAAAAGCTCTTAGCAAACGAACTACACGATCTTGTGCTAGGCTTAGGATTGGGTCTTGTCCATCACATCATTCTCCTAATGATGTGATCCCGTTATCAACGACATCCAATGTCCATGGTCAGGAAACCGTAACCATCTATTGATCAACGAGCTAGTCAACTAGAGGCTTACTAGGGACATGGTGTTGTCTATGTATCCACACATGTATCTGAGTTTCCTATCAATACAATTCTAGCATGGATAATAAACGATTATCATGAACAAGGAAATATAATAATAACCAATTTATTATTGCCTCTAGGGCATATTTCCAACAGTCTCCCACTTGCACTAGAGTCAATAATCTAGTTCACATCACCATGTGATTAACACTCACAGGTCACATCACCATGTGACCAACATCCAAAGAGTTTACTAGAGTCAACAATCTAGTTCACATCACTATGTGATTAACACTCAATGAGTTCTGGTTTGATCATGTTATGCTTGTGAGAGAGGTTATTAGTCAACGGGTCTGAACCTTTCAGATCCGTGTGTGCTTTACGAATATCTATGTCATCTTGTGGATGCTACCACGCGCTACTTGGAGCCATTTCAAATAACTGCTCTACTATACGAATCCGGTTTACTACTCAGAGTCATCCGGATTAGTGTCAAAGTTCGCATCGACGTAACCCTTTACGACGAACTCCTTTTCACCTCCATAATCGAGAAAATTCCTTAGTCCACTAGATACTAAGGATAAGTTCGACCGCTGTCATGTGATCCATTCCCGGATCACTATTGTACCCCTTGACCAACTCATGGCAAGGCACACTTCATGTGCGGTACACAGCATAGCATACTGTAGAGCCTACGTCTAAAGCATAGGGGACGACCTTCGTCCTTTCTCTCTCTTCTGCTGTGGTCAGGTCTTGAGTCTTACTCAATACTCACACCTTGTAACACAGCCAAGAACTCCTTCTTTGCTGATCTATTTTGAACTCTTTCAAAATCATGTCAAGGTGTGCGTTCTTTGAAAGTATCATCAGGCGTCTTGATCTATCTCTATAGATCTTGATGCCCAATATGTAAGCAGCTTTATCCAGGTCTTCCTTTGAAAAACTCCTTTCAAACAACCCTTTATGCTTTCCAGAAATTTTACATCATTTCGGATCAACAATATGTCATTCACATATACTTATCAGAAATGTTGTAGCGCTCCCACTCACTTTATTGTAAATACAAGTTTCTAACAAACTTTGTATAAACCCAAAAACTTTGATCACTCCATCAAAGCGTATATTCTGACTCCGAGATGCTTGCTCTAGTCCATGGAAGGATCGCTGGAGCTAGCATACCTTTTAGCATCCTTAGGATCGACAAAACCTTTCTGATTGTATCACATACAACCTTTCCTTACGAAAACTGGTAAGGAAACTTGTTTTTGACATCCATCTGCCAGATTTCATAAATGCAGCTAATGCTAACATGATTCCGACGGACTTAAGCATCGCTACGGATGAGAAAATCTCATCGTAGTCAACTCCTTGAACTTGTGAAAATACTCTTTGCCACAAGTCGAGCTTCATAGACGGTAACATTACCGTCCATGTCCGTCTTCTTCTTAAAGATCCATTTATCTCAATGGCTTGCCGATCATCGGGCAAGTTCACCAAAGTCCATGCTTTGTTCTGATACATGGATCCTATCTCGGATTTCATGGCTTCTAACCATTTGTCGGAATATGGGCCCACCATCGCTTCTCCATAGCTCGTAGGTTCAGTATTGTCTAACAACATGATATCTAAGACAGGATCACGTACCACTCTGAAGTAGCACGCATCCTCGTCGTCCTACGAGGTTTGGTAGTGACTTGATCCGAAGTTTCATGATCACTATCATAAGCTTCCACTTCAATTGGTGTAGGTGCCACAGGAACAACTTCCTGTGCCCTGCTACACACTAGTTGAAGTGATGGTTCAATAACCTCATCAAGTCTCCACCATCCTCCCACTCAATTCTTTCGAGAGAAACTTTTCCTCGAGAAAGGACTCGTTTCTAGAAGCAATTACTTTTGCTTCCAGATCTGAAATAGGAGGTATACCCAACTGTTTTGGGTATTCTATGAAGATGCATTTATCCGCTTTGGGTTCGAGCTTATCAGCCTGAAACTTTTTCACATAAGCATCGCAGCCCCAAACTTTTAAGAAACGACAACTTAGGTTTCTCTAAACGGTGTCGTCTCAACGGAATTGCGTGGTGCCCCTTTTAAAGTGAATGCGGTTGTCTCTAATGCCTAACCCATAAACGATAGTGGTAATTCGATAAGAGACATCATGGTATGCACCATATCCAATAGGGTGCAGTTATGATGTTCGGACACACCATCACACTGTGGTGTTCCAGGCGGTATTAATTGTGAAACACTTTCCACAATGTCTTAATTGTGTGCCAAACTCGTAACTCAGATACTCATCTCTATGATCATATCACAGACATTTTATCCTCTTGTCACGACGATCTTCAACTTCACTCTGAAATTACTTGAACCTTTCAATAATTCAGACTTGTGTTTCATCAAGTAAATACACTCAGCATCTACTCAAATCATCTGTGAAGTAAGAACATAACGATATCCACTGCATGCCTCAGCACTCATTGGACTGCATACATCAAATGTATTACTTCCAACAAGTTGCTCTCTTGTTCCATCTTACTGAAAACGAGGCCTTTCAGTCATCTTGCCCATGTGGTATGATTTGCATGTCTCAAGTGATTCAAAATCAAGTGAGTCCAAACGATCCATCTGCATGGAGTTTCTTCATGCATATATACCAATAGACATGGTTCGCATGTCTCAATCTTTTCAAAAACGAGTGAGTCCAAAGATCCATCTACATGGAGCTTCTTCATGCGTTCTATACCAATATGACTCAAATGGCAGTGCCACAAGTATGTGGTACTATCATTACTATTTTATATCTTTTGGCACGAACATGTGTATCACTGCGATCGAGATTCATTTTAGGTGCAAGACCATTGAAGGTATTATTCAAATAAACAGAGTAACCATTATTCTCCTTAAATGAATAACCGTATTGCGATAAACATAATCCAATCATGTTTATGCTCAACGCAAACACCAAATAACAATTATTTAGGTTTAACACCAATCTCGATGGTAGAGGGAGCATGCGATGCTTGATCACATCAACCTTGGAAACACTTCCAACACATATCGTCATCTCACCTTTAGCTAGTCTCCGTTTATTCCGCAGCTTTTATTTCGAGTTACTAACACTTAGCAACCGAACCGGTATCTAATACCCTGGTGCTGCTAGGAGTACTAGTAAAGTACACATTCATATAATGTATATCCAATATACTTCTGTCGACCTTGCCTGCCTTCTCATCTACCAAGTATCTAGGGTAGTTCTGCTTCAGTGACCGTTCCCCTCATTACAGAAGCACTTAGTCTCGGGTTTGGGTTCAACCTTGGGATTCTTCACTAGAGCAGCAAATGATTTGCTGTTTCATGAAGTATCCCTTTTGCCCTTGCCCTTCTAGAAACTAGTGGTTTTACTAACCATCAACAATTGATGCTCCTTCTTGATTTCTACTTTCGCGGTGTCAAACATCGCGAGTTGCTCAAGGATCATCATGTCTATCCCTGATATGTTATAGTTCATCACGAAGCTCTAATAGCTTGGTGGCAGTGACTATGGAGAACCATCACTATCTCATCTGGAAGATTAACTCCCACTCGATTCAAGCGATTGTGGTACTCAGACAATCTGAGCACATGCTCAACGATTGAGCTTTTCTCCCTTAGTCTGCAGGCTTAAGAAACTTGTCAGAGGTCTCATACCTCTTGACGTGGGCACTAGTCTGAAATCCCAATTTCAGTCTTCGGAACATCTCATATGTTCTGCGACGTTTCAAAAACGTCTTTGGTGCCACAATTCTAAACCGTTAGCATTACGCACTGAACTATCACGTAGTCATCAAAACGTGTATGTCAGATGTTTCGCAACATCTACAGACGACGCTGAGGTTCAGCACACCGAGCGGTGCATTAAGGACATAAGCCTTCTGTGCAGCAATGAGGACAATCCTCAGTTTACGGACCCAGTCCGCATAATTGCTACTATCAACTTTCAACTAAATTTTCTCTAGGAACATATCTTAAACAGTAGAACTAAAGCGTAAGCTATGACATAATTTGCAAAGACCTTTTGACTATGTTCATGATAATTAAGTTCATCTGATTATTTAATGAACTCCCACTCAGATAGACATCCCTCTAGTCATCTAAGTGATACATGATCCGAGTCAAACTAGGCCGTGTCCGATCATCACGTGAGACGGACTAGTCATCATCGGTGAACATCTCCATGTTGATCGCATCTACTATACGACTCATGTTCGACCTTTCGATCTCTTGTGTTCCGAGGCCATGTCTGTACATGCTAGGCTCGTCAAGTCAACCTAAGTGTTTCGCATGTGTTCCGAGGCCATGTCTGTACATGCTAGGCTCGTCAACACCCGTTGTATTCGAACGTTAGAATCTATCACACCCGATCATCACGTGGTGCTTCGAAACAACGAACCTTCGCAACGGTGCACAGTTAGGGGGAACACGTCTCTTGAAATTTTAGTGAGGGATCATCTTATTTATGCTACCGTCGTTCTAAGCAAATAAGATGTAAACATGATAAACATCACATGCAAATCATAAAGTGACGTGATATGGCCAATATCATCTTGCGCCTTTGATCTCCATCTTCGAGGCGCGGCATGATCACCTTCGTCACCGGCATGACACCATGATCTCCATCATCGTGTCTTCATGAAGTTGTCTCGCCAACTATTACTTCTACTACTATGGCTAACGGTTAGCAATAAAGTAAAGTAATTACATGGCGTTTTCATTGACACGCAGGTCATACAATAAATTAAGACAACTCCTATGGCTCCTGCCGGTTGTCATACTCATCGACATGCAAGTCGTGATTCCTATTACAAGAACATGATCAATCTCATACATCACATATATCATTCATCACATCCTTTTGGCCATATCACATCACATAGCATACCCTGCAAAAACAAGTTAGACGTCCTCTAATTGTTGTTGCATGTTTTACGTGGCTGCTATGGGATTCTAGCAAGAACGTTTCTTACCTACGCAAAAGCCACAACGTGATATGCCAATTTCTATTTACCCTTCATAAGGACCCTTTTCATCGAATCCGATCCGACTAAAGTGGGAGAGACAGACACCCGCTAGCCACCTTATGCAACTAGTGCATGTCAGTCGGTGGAACCTGTCTCACGTAAGTGTACGTGTAAGGTCGGTCCGGGCCGCTTCATCCCACGATGCCGCCGAATCAAGATAAGACTAGTAACGGCAAGTAAATTGACAAAATCGACGCCCACAACTACTTTGTGTTCTACTCGTGCATAGAAACTACGCATAGACCTAGCTCATGATGCCACTGTTGGGGAACGTAGCGGAAATTCAAAATTTTCTACGCATCACCAAGATCAATCTATGGAGTAATCTAGCAACGAGGGGAAGGGGAGTGCATCTACATACCCTTGTAGATCGCGATGCGGAAGCGTTGCAAGAACGCGGATGAAGGAGTCGTACTCGTAGCGATTCAGATCGCGGTTGATTCCGATCTAAGCGCCGAACCACGGCGCCTCCGCGTTCAACACACGTGCAGCCCGGTGACGTCTCCCACGCCTTGATCCAGCAAGGAGAGAGGGAGAGGTTGGGGAAGACTCCGTCCAGCAGCAGCACGACGGCGTGGTGGTGATGGAGGAGCGTGGCAATCCTGCAGGGCTTCGCCAAGCACCGCGGGAGAGGAGGAGGGAGAGGGGTAGGGCTGCGCCAAGAGAGAGATGTTCTCATGTCTCTGGCAGCCCCAAAACCCCCACTATATATAGGGGAGGGGAAGGGGCTGCGCCCCCATCTAGGGTTCCCCCCAAGGGGTGCGGCCAGCCCTAGATGGGAGTTGGAGGGGCGGCCAAGGGGGGAGAGAGGGGGGCGCACCACTAGGTGGGCCTTAGGCCCATCTGAGCCTAGGGTTTCCCCCCTTTCCCCCTTCCCTGCGCCTTGGGCCCCTTGTGGGAGGCGCACCAGCCCACCTAGGGGCTGGTCCCTTCCCACACTTGGCCCACGCAGCCCTCTGGGGCCGGTGGCCCCACCTGGTGGACCCCCGGGACCCTCCCGGTGGTCCCGGTACGTTACCGATAGCACCCGAAACTTTTCCGGTGACCAAAACAGGACTTCCCATATATAAATCTTTACCTCCGGACCATTCCGGAACTCCTCGTGATGTCCGGGATCTCATCCGGGACTCCGAACAACATTCGGTAACCATGTATATCTATTCCCTATAACCCTAGCATCATCGAACCTTAAGTGTGTAGACCCTACGGGTTCGGGAACCATGCAGACATGACCGAGACGTTCTCCGGCCAATAACCAACAGCGGGATCTGGATACCCATGTTGGCTCCCACATGTTCCACGATGATCTCATCGGATGAACCACGATGTCGGGGATTCAATCAATCCCGTATACAATTCCCTTTGTCTACCGGTATGGTACTTGCCCGAGATTCGATCGTCGGTATCCCGATACCTTGTTCAATCTCGTTACCGGCAAGTCTCTTTACTCGTTCCGTAACACATCATCCCGTGATCAACTCCTTGGTCACATTGTGCACATTATGATGATGTCCTACCGAGTGGGCCCAGAGATACCTCTCCGTTTACACGGAGTGACAAATCCCAGTCTCGATTCGTGCCAACCCAACAGACAGTTTCGGAGATACCTGTAGTGCACCTTTATAGCCACCCAGTTACGTTGTGACGTTTGGTACACCCAAAGCATTCCTGCGGTATCCGGGAGTTGCACAATCTCATGGTCTAAGGAAATGATACTTGACATTAGAAAAGCTCTTAGCAAACGAACTACACGATCTTGTGCTAGGCTTAGGATTGGGTCTCGTCCATCACATCATTCTCCTAATGATGTGATCCCGTTATCAACGACATCCAATGTCCATGGTCAGGAAACCGTAACCATCTATTGATCAACGAGCTAGTCAACTAGAGGCTTACTAGGGACATGGTGTTGTCTATGTATCCACACATGTATCTGAGTTTCCTATCAATACAATTCTAGCATGGATAATAAACGATTATCATGAACAAGGAAATATAATAATAACCAATTTATTATTGCCTCTAGGGCATATTTCCAACAAAAGGTTCTTCATAAGCAATACCTCCATGAAGGAAACAACGCACAAGCACCTCTAGAAGGTTGTGCCTTCTCTTGGGTGTAAATTTCTTCTTATCTTCTTTAACCTTGTTACTTGTACGGTATATTGCCTTGTTTCCCTCATAAAAGGATCAACCTGTTCAGGTTATCGATCTGATTTTCTTTATAAACTGGACCAGCCAAATACCAAGAGGGTAACTACTCTTGGCTTTTGACATCTTTGAGCAATATATTCAGGTGGGGGAACTCTCCCGCCGTGACTCCTCAAAAAAATCTAACTAAGCCACTTAAAGTGGACCCAATCCAATTATACAAAAGTAGGTTTATGAAAAAAATAACCTCTTGCGAACTGAGCGTAGCTCGGATGGTTAGGTTTCTTGTGGTGAAATCATCCCACTAGGGTTTAAGTTCTAGACTTGGCACTGGTGCTCACATTTTTCTAGATTTATTTTAGACTTTCCGGTGATGTTCGTTCAGCGGGAGGAGACGTCCCCATCGACTACGAAGGCACATGTGGTAACTTCGTCAATCTCCAGATGTTGTGTTGACTCGGTATCTTAGAGGTGCTCATGAGATAGGGTGTGTGTGTTGGCGCGCGCTCATTGGAGCAGTTGCGTAGCTAGCGCAACACCACGCCTCGGGCTAAGCTTAGTGCTACAGTGCATAGTGGCACTGTATCTCCCGTCAATGAACAATCTTACTGAAGGCCCCTGTTGCCCGGGGCCTGGCTGCACCACAACATAGGAGTGAATGTATGTGCATGTGTGTGATCATCTATGATTATATTATGTTCAAGAAAAAAATACTCCTTTTGAAGATAATTATTTTCGACCATGTGACAACGATGTGACTAACTTGTGACATTTGATACTTGGCTAGAGACATGTAAATGAATCGTGAAAAGGAGATATTGACTGAGCATTGTGCTCCTAAAGATAAAGGATAAAGCGAACACTTTTGAAGAATATTACAACCTTCCCTGTCACTTACATCTAGCCACCAATACGAATAGAAGCTAAAAGAACGAAAATGTGAAGGAATGCAATACCTAAATTTGAAGAAAGCATAAACCTATATCAACTCATAGAGTTAGAAGTAGTAATAGTAGTAGTCATCGGCATCATCTTGGAACAAACCAAAATATCTTTGAGAAATACAATACAAACTCATACACGAAGATGTATTGTCTTGATTCTTTTAGATTGACAAGGTGTACTCTTTTGCGTACATTCATTTTCTTATTAAGATGACCAAATATCTTACCATTAGCTCTCCATATAGTTTATAGATGGTATTAAAAAAGCAACTTTGGTCCCAAGGATATTATTTTAGTAACAAGATTGTATTTCTCAACCATCACATTTCTAGATGATAAACCTTACTCTTCCCGCAAAGAAATAATGCCCCAATGATAGCACATGTCAAAAAAACAATATTTATCCCGTGATTCTCTTTTCTGAAACAATGACATAGGAAGAAAAAAGGAAAATGGTGCATTCATGCACCAATGCCGCCAAAGATGATTTCTCCGATCCACTAGCTAGCTTTCCTCGGTCCTCCCCTTGAGAGGCCACCCAACAAAACTACGCAACACCCAACTCCCTCTCCCTTTCCGCCGGCCGAACCATCTAGGAATTCTCCTCCCTCCCCATTGCAGCCGCCACCGCTCTCCCCTCCGCGCTCCGCCTCCTCGCCCGCACCGCTCTACTAGTCTGTGTGGAGCGATGATCCACCTACCCTCCCGGCCTTGGATCGATTCATTCCGTCTGTTGGAGGTGACGAACCCTAACTGTAACCATTTGAAAATTGAGTGACCGACTTGTGACATTCTTATGATAGACAAAAACTCTAGTATTGTGCAATATTTGAGTGATAGAAGAAGAAGAAGAAGAAGAAGAAGAAGAAGAAGAAGAAGTCATATCGGTCAAGAGAACAATACATACATAAATAATAAACCATAGAATGGAGTGTGATTGATTCTGATGTCACGAAGACGATGACATCACGTATGTGCTTGACTGGAGGACGACTTGTACTCTTTTGTGTGCACTTTTTAATACAACAATACATCCGCATCATAGTTTTCTAAGAGTGCTCCGTTTTTAACAGTTATATTACTGAAACTAAACTTTCACCTCCCCGGCCATGATTTTATTTTCTTGACCACCAAGCCAGTTGCTAAAAACACCTAGCAATCATCTCAAAGATATTTTTTTTCTTCCGAAAGAAAGAACATAACAAGAAAAGAAAAAGGGAAGGAAAGAAAAGGGTGCATTGCATTGCATAGGACTAGTATACTAGCCAGGAGGAGGAAAGCTGCACCAAATCCGCCAAGGATGGTTTTTTCTTCTTCGGTCCACTAGCTTTGCCTTTGTCTTTGCCTTTGCCTAGCCTAGGAGAGGAGAGGAGAGGAGATCGACCAACAAAACCAACACAGCACCCAGCTCCCCCTCCCCTTTCCTCCCCCCCTCCCCTCTCCGCCCGCCCGCCGAACCCTCCAGGAATTCTCCCCTCGCCCGCTAGCCGCCGCCCCTCCCCCCACTCGTCCGCGCCGCTCCGCCGGACTGGCGTGGAGCGGGGATCCGTCCGTCCGCCGGGGCTCCGATTGATTCCCCCCGCCCGTCCGTCCGTCGGAGGTGACGAACCCTAACTCGACCTGCTTGGATTATTATTCTTCCCGGAGTTTGTTGATGTTTCTCTTGCTTCCTCCCCAATCCGTTCGTCGTTGCCGATTTGTTCGCTGCTTCGATGGAGTGGCCAGTGGGTTTGCTGATTTCTTGCCAGATAATCAGGGGTTCAGTTGCTTGAACCCTCGGCAGGTCCGCCCCTAAAAGGTGGGATTTTGTTGTTGTTGGGGTTCCTCTTGCTGCTGCTATCCGGGTAGAGAAATTGACGAAATCAGCTGGGAATTCAGCCGATTCCCTGTCGCTTGTGTTTGGTTTCTTGGCCCTGGCTCTGCTTCTCTGCTTCTGATCGTTTTCTCTGTAGTTCATCCAGTGCTTCTTCCCGAAGCTTCGTGTGTGTTCCTCTTTAATCTCGGTGTGAAATTCGGAGTTCTAATCACCGTTCCGGTGCTTGCTGGTTTCAGGTTTCGTGTGGGAACGAAGGCGGAAAGGAAGGAAGGAAACAGAGCCGACCGGCTAAGTGACCAGGGCTGCGGCGGCGATGGCTCCGTCTCCGGCGGGCCCCACCTTCGAGGACCTCGAGCGCGACCTGCAGGCGGTGCTCATGGACCAGAACCACCACGGCGGCGGCGGCGGCGGCGGCGCCTCCGCCGAGGAGCTCAGCATGTACCGCAGCGGCAGCGCTCCCCCCACCGTCCAGGGCGCCCGCGCCGCCGTCGGCACGCTCTTCTCGGCCGCGCCCCCGGCCCATGTGGACAACAGCGGCCTCGGCGGCGCCGACATGCTATCCGAGGAGGAGATTCTGTCTCACCCGGCGTACCTGCAGTACTACTACAACAACGAGCACCTTAACCCGAGGCTGCCGGTGCCAATGGTGTCCAAGGAGGACTGGCGCGTGGCGCAGAGGTTCCAGGCTGCCTCCGGGGGCATCGGGGACTGGAGGAGGAGGCCCTCGGAGGCCACTGGCGGGAGCTCTCTGTTCTCGGTGCAGCCAGGAGCACGCGAAGGCAACGGAGTGGACTATCTCCTGAATGATAGGATGGGCAGAGGTGAAAGGAATGGGCTCGCACGCCAGCAGTCGTCGGAGTGGCTTGGGCAAGCCGCTGATGGGCTTATTGGGTTGTCTGATGTCAATGGCCTCGCCTCCCGCCGCAAGAGCTTTGCGGATGCCCTGCAGGTTGAAAATATTTTCTTATTGCATTTGCTGTGATCAATAGATTCTTTAACCTTCAGTAGAACTACATGATGGAAATAAATTGTCTTTGCACTTATACTGATAGGCTACTTCTACAATGCATCACTTTTTTGACTATTTTGTAGCATGTAAGTCTCGGTTTGTTTTGTTATCTAATTTACAGTGGTTTCCATGACAGGAAAATATTAGCCGTCCTGCTTCTAAAGCTGGTCATCTTTCACGCTCTAATAGCCGGAATGCTTTTGAGAGCCCAAATCTTTCGCGCTCTAATAGCCGGAATGCTTTTGAGGGCCCGAATCTTTCACGCTCTAATAGCCGAAATGCTTTTGAGAGCCCAAATCAAGTAAGGTCCTCTGAGTCATCAAAGGCACAACTTCAGAGTAGGTCAGAATCTATGAATGGCTTTCGGTCTGGAACGGCTTCACCCAGTCTTGTCAGGGTACAAAGTTTAGGTTCTTCAATGTCGCACACATTTGCTTCTGCAGTAGGCTCTTCGATCTCAAGAAGCACCACCCCTGACCCTCAGTTGATGCAGAGGGCTCCAAGCCCTTGCCTTCCTCCAGTTGGAGTTAGGATGGGAAAAGCTGATAAAATGGTTGAAGGCAGAAATGTCACTTCTCGTAATCATGATGGTTCTGACACTGCAGCAGCTCTATCTGCTATGTCCAGTTTAAACCTCTCGGGGAACAACATGGCCAATTTAGAAAGTGATGTGCAAAATCATATTTACCAGAACTTTGGTGGCGATCAAAGAGATGCGCTCTTTAATGTTCCAAAGGAGCATAGACAGTTTTCTACACAGAACTTAGTTCATAATGCTGATGAAGAGCCGATAAATGCCCTGGAATATGCAGTCTTTCCAAATGGTAGCAGTCACTTGAGTAATCCAAATATGAGTAAACTGGCAGCTGAAAGCAACAGCAAGTTCCCTGCACAATCACAGCATGGTAATGGGCACAAGAAAGGATCTTTGCTGAGCCCGACTGGACCTGTGTATCTCTACCAAAACCTGAATGGTGATGGCTCAAACATTGATGTACCTGGACGACATGCAAAGGCTAATTCACGAAGTTCTGGCTCGTCCATGCTGAATAATCACCTGAATACTGGTACTCTCTCTCTCCCTCTCTCTCTCTCTCTCTCTCTCTCTCTCTCTCTCTCTCTCTCTCTGTGTGTGTGTGTGTGTGTGTGTGTGTGTGTGCTCCCATTGTTTCCTGACTTGTGTTTTCCTGTCCAGATGGTGAATATGCCAACCTTCTTTCAAATCAAAGGGGGACTGGTTATCAGGTCCAACCAATGGATGCAGTTTATGCCCCTTACTTGCAGGCAAACCCCAACTCTCCCCTTGGTGCAGCTGGAAGCATGAGTCCTTTCCGGGGAAGTAACTTTTCTGGTTCAGGCCACATGGATAATGCTGCATATCAAAAGGCTTATCTTGCATCATTACTTGCTCAGCAGAAGCTACAGTACGGAATGCCATACATGGGCAAATCTGGTGGTCTTAGCCCAACTCTTTATGGCAGTGAACAAGCATATGGCATGGACATGGCATATTTATCAAGTCCAACATCTAGCCATTTTATCCCATCTCCCCAGGGTCATGCCAGGCAAGGAGATAGGCTAACACGTATTCCATCCATGGCAAGGAGCACCACTGGAGGAGCTATGGGATCATGGAGTTCAGAGAATGGTCTGGTAGATAATGCTTATGAGTCTACTCTGCTGGAGGAATTCAAGACCAATAAGACCCGATCTTTTGAGCTGCTAGATATTGTAGGTCATGTGGTCGAGTTCAGGTATTACTTCCTGGATTTAAACTGAGTATAGTTGCTGTGTTTATCTTTATGTGGGATACTAATATGATTCCCCTCTGCAGCTCGGATCAGTATGGGAGTCGCTTTATACAGCAGAAACTTGAAACAGCTTCTACTGAAGAGAAGAACATGATTTTTCCAGAAATACTTCCCCAAGCACGAACGTTGATGACTGATGTTTTTGGAAACTATGTTATACAGAAGGTGAGCAACTATCTTATGCATTTGTATCGAACAAATTTGATTTACTTATTAACGGTTTTTTAGTTTATCTTATTATTTTAAGACCTCAGCTTAATTTGTTGTTCTTGGCAGTTCTTCGAGTATGGGACTGAACCACAACAGAAGCAATTGGCAAACCTACTCAAGGGTCATGTATATACGCTGAGTACACAAATGTATGGCTGCCGGGTTATTCAGAAGGTATGTATTGCTACAAACTAAACTTTTCCCTACCAAATCAGTTATGGACTAGCTGTTTACAGTCTTAGGGACATCATATTTTTCTGTAGGCTTTAGAAGTGGTTGGTGTGGAGCAACAAACACAAATGGCTTTGGAGCTTGACGGAAACACAATTATTCTGAAATTAGTTCGTGATCAGAACGGCAACCATGTAATCCAGAAGTGCATAGAATGCATCCCTCAAGAAAGGATACAGTTCATCGTTTCTGCTTTTTATGGACAAGTGGTTGAACTTTCCACCCATCCATATGGTTGCCGTGTTATTCAGGTGCTATATCAACCTATATCTGGTTTTAATGGATGCGTTTCATTCACAATTTACTAAATTTACCTACCTGTATTGACTACCACCAGAGAGTCTTGGAGCACTGTGATGATGAAAGCACGCAAAATGCCATGATGGAGGAGATCATGCAGTGTGTGGTTCCTTTGACACAAGACCAGTATGGCAATTATGTTATCCAGGTAGCTGCTTATTCATTTACTTGTTAAATATTTGTCGTTGAACAATTTCACTTGGGCCTAGTATATTAAATTAGTGGGAGGGATGGGTCATGTTGGATTTCTTCTACCAAGTTGGCAGTTACATATCATGTAAATGCTCTTTCTCTTGTTTTTATATCTCGTTAGAAGTAGTTTCTAATTACCGAATGTGCTTGTACTGTTTTGTTCATACTTTCTGCCCAGTACCACCAAGTGTTTTGATTTGTTTGGTGTGATCTATCATATGCCGATGTATGATATTATATATAGAGAGTTTTTTTCTTCTGTTTACCACTTTCTCGTACTTTTTTCCTTCTGTTTACCACTTTCTCGTATTACTGTATAGACTAGCGATTACCTAGTTGAAAGTTTCATGTATCCCACTTTACACAAAGGGCTTTTGGTTTCTTTGTTTTGTAGCATGTCTTGCAACACGGGAAACCAGAAGAACGTACTTCTATAATTAAGCAGCTTGCTGGGCAGATCGTGAAGATGAGCCAACAAAAATTTGCTTCCAACGTTGTTGAGAAGTGTCTGTCTTTTGGTTCTCCTGAGGAGCGCCAGATTCTAATTAATGAAATGCTTGGCACTACTGACGAGAATGAGCCATTACAGGTGTGTTTTCAACCAGCTGTTTAAGCATACTGGTTCTTTGTTGCAGAACATGCTCTGTGTAGAAATAAAATTGATATTTATTGACTACCTGAATATAGCTCTTATGTGCTATGGCTGCTGAATTTTGGTATAATTATTGGCACAAGCTATTTCTTGTTTTGTTTATGTCTTTGAGGAACTGAAGTTGTTCAGCATGCCATATGTGTGAAACTGTTTTCTGTTTCCTCATCTGCTGCTTCAAGGCGCAGATGTGGATACCACGTCTTTATTATTCTAAAGCTTGTATTTTCGGGCAATTTCAGTCTTCTGACGTCTAGCTTCTGCTTTCCAGGCAATGATGAAAGACCAGTTTGCAAACTATGTAGTGCAGAAGGTTTTGGAGACTTGCGACGACCACAACCGTGAGCTGATTCTTTCGCGTATCAAGGTCCACCTGAACGCACTGAAGAGATACACCTACGGGAAACATATTGTTGCCCGGGTGGAGAAGCTTATAGCCGCAGGAGGTACCAGTTTCCAAAGCCCCTTTTAGTCATCCTTACTGCAATTCATCCTTCTTCGTTTTTAAGATGCATGGTCATGGAGGCGTTTGCTTGTTGCTTCCTAATCTGCATATCTTTGCAAATCCTTCTTCCATTTGGATTTAATTTGTATTTCTCATTTGCAGAAAGGCGTATCGGGGTCTCGTCGCAGTCTTGCAGAGATTGAATGGTTAGTTTGACAGAATAACCCCTGTACAGACAGATAGCGAGGCTAGCCTTACCAGTAGTCGTTGTCCAGTGCCGTCGTCGGAGAAGTTGGAGCTCAAGAAAGCCTTTGATTGTAAATAAAGGAGGGGGCCTCTGGGAATAAAGAAAGAGAAAGAGAAGAGATTTTGCTTGTTCAAAAGGAGAGAAGTTGTATATTTGTACCGTTTTTCCCTCTTCGAGTAAGATACATATCTATATATGAATATATAAGAAAGGCAAAGCATGGAAGCAAATTAGCTGAAATATTTAGGGTTAGATGATGATGGGAAGCAAGGATACCTGTAGATCCTTTTGCCTTGGGTTTCATCGGTGTATAAGGTTTCCATCTCTTGTAAAGATTTCCTATTTTACTGATGTTTCGCAGAAATCAAATGTTTCAGTCTTTGTAAAGAAGGTTTCACAGAAATCAAATGAATGCCTGTCTATGAAATGAATGCATGCAGCTCTGGAAGTACCAATCTTTTTATTATGTTTCGTCTATGAAATGTCAGCATGCCGCTCTGGAAGTACCAATCTTTTTATTATGTTTTTTTTTCAAAACTGAGGCAAAAGGTTTGCCTCATATATTAATTAAGCAGAGAGGGGAGTTTGTTACAACAGTCACCCTTACACGGCATGAAAGATTACTCACAGAAAATAACAGACCCTAGTTTCTTTGCTCCGGCGGTGACCCAAAGATTTGCCTCGTTAGTGATCATAGTGAGCAAAAATGGCGGTGGGGCGCTCTTATGACGGAAGACCCGGGCATTTCTTTTATTCCATATGGTCCATGACACCAGCATGGTCAGCGAGGCCATCGCTTTTCTGTTGGGGACTCCTGCGCCGGTTCGATTTGTCCACCAATTCTTGATGGAAACATCCAGATGCCACAAGGAGGTGTCCATTTGTTCTAGACGGAATTTCTCAGTGACCATCTTCCAAAGCCGTATGGAATAACGGCACTTGAAGAAAACATGTGGCCCACTCTCTTGCTCCTTTTTGCAAGAGGACAAAGACCACAATTTGGCCATCCCCGCTTGGCAAGCCTGTCGGCTGTCCAGACTTCAGAGTCTATCTTGGATAGCCAACCAAGCAAAGAACTCATGTGTGGTAGATGCATCTTTTTCCATCTTTTTTGGTGTTGATGTCTTACCTGCTAATTTTACTCTTTCAAGCTGTCTCTCGACTTTTGACATATTTTCCTCTTATTTCCTCATAACGATACATCAAATATTTATCGAGAGTTCATGTTTTGACTTCTATTCTTAGTTTCATCACAGGAACATTTGCATGCTCATAATAGCAGTTGAAAGAGAGGAACTGGCTGAATTTGTTGCACTGGCGCTAGGCTTGGCAACTGTTGTTAACAACTACACCCAGTTGCCTCGGTTAGAAATATAATTTGTGTCACAACTCATAACTGATCTAAAATGTAATTAGATGAATTGTTGTTCAAAGCATGATCTTGCAACAGTTAAAATACGCCTTATATTTCGAAACTGGTGGGTGGAGTATGTGTCCACCGCCTGCACCGACTTCCGACAGAATATATTCTTGCGCAAATTCAGAATGCAATTTCAACTTTTCATTATTCGAGTTTCGACAAAAGGGCAAAGCCCCAGGATTCCTATATATAGCCAAGCATGAGATCCTCTAACAGTCACAACCACCAACCATAAGCTCATATGGGTACAGTAACCGGTGCAGACTCCTAAGCACCACCGGAGAATGTGCCCAGGAGCACCGCGGCTGACAGTGAACCGTGGCAGTGGTGTCTGCCGGACGGCACCACCGGCTTTTCTTCCCCCAGGGGTTGGTCGGGGGCGGCTGTGTCACGCGCACGGCATCTTTGTGGCGGCGACGTCCTTGGACATCGTGAAGAGGTCCAGGTTGTGGTGGTACCTGCCCTCCACCACGGCGTCATCTGCTCCAAGGATGCTCTCATCCATGGGCGGTGACCTCCTGGCGCCGTACCCCGCAGCCTGCTCGTCGTCGTCGGAGCAGTTGCCGTTCTCCATCACGTCCTGCATCGCTAGGTCATCGTACTCCTCGTCGGACTTGGTGGAGTGCTCGTCGACGGAGCCTGCCTCAATCTGAAGGAAACGGTTGGCACAGAAAACACTTAGCAATCTGGTTCACTGATGCACAGGCTTTGAAATGAGGCACGCTATCAACTGGCGTTCCTGGTTAGTATATGGCACAATATATTTGGAGTTTTAGGAAGCACCAGCTGCAATCAAGTGTCTGCTACCACAACAGAAGTACGAGCAAATCGCACTAGAAAAATTGCTGGATAACATAGTAGCTACCTCATGAACATCTCTTTCTTCATCAGTTAGATCCTCATCAGTTTCAGCATCAGGTGGGTCGTCAGCATCTTCTTCACTACCATAGACTGAATAATCCTCCATATGCTGGAAAGGTCACCAGAGCATTCGTTAGATCGGAATGCATAGCATCAGCAATCGACTAAAAAAACATTAACACATTACTGCCAGTATTAATAACAAACATATCTTAGTGTTGATGCACAACACATACCTCTTTGGAGGCGCAGTCTGACGTCTTTGGTGAACTGCAGCATGAGGAGAAGTATCTACCGCCTGTCTCGATGCCATCAGCCCTCAGGTCATCTACACTTCCAGCATGGCTGGTGCCACCACCTGTGTCACTCAGCCACGCGCTAATCCCGAAAGAACCAAACTGGAGATTAACTGACTCCGCCTTCCCAATTTGTGATGGGTTAACCATATGATTTCCTACTGATCTACCACTGCCTGTACTGCCATTAGCATTGCCATCACCTGAATCTACATGCCAAGCCTTAGTCACCGAACCATCAGGGTTAAGGAGAGCCATCAGATTCCTCGAAGACCCCTTCCTTTGAATGAACTGGAACATGCCCTTGGAACCCAAGGAGTTAGCTGCACGTTGGTTCCTGTATTCCTCATCCACTACAGGAACAGTGTTTGTGTTGAGGTCATACAGCTGCTCCCCAACTTCTCGCCGGCGAAGACAGCTGAAAACCGTGGCGTGTATCGCTGCCACGCTCTGGTCAACGTTAGTGTTGTTAATTTTCGGCACAAGATGCTTGTCTGCTCGGTTGCAAAGGTATTCCTGGATAGCCCTGATGTTCCGAATGTACTTGATGTATCTGTTCTTTGCTGGGTCCAGTGTCATGTACTTTGCGCGCACAGCAAACCGTTCCATGTGCTTCTCCTCATTTGCAATGTATACCATAAATGGTATTATGGAAGGATGTTTCTTCATTAGCCCCATCTATTAGATATTCAAAATAAAATATAGCTTAGTCCATTCATCAGTGCAACAAAATATATAACAGGTAAACGACGCGAGAGCTGTAATAGAATATTAGTGTTGCTTCTGGACTAGTACGCACCACAAAATTGAGGCTCAAATGAACTCCTTCAACAATAACAGATTGCTTCTGCTCTTCCCAGGATGTAATTAATCTGTCCAGGCTGTCGATGACCATCTCGCTTTGAGCCTTGAACCCTTCTATTGCCATTTGTTTGCTGCCAATCAGCTCGGTCCTAGGAGGTAATACTGAGGAGCCGTGACGAGATTTAACATCTGAAGTGTCATCTTGGCCTTCACTGGTGTTAGGATGAGAAACCATTGCGAGCTTCTTCGCCTGGCGCTTAGCCTTTGACTGAGCAACTGCAACAGGGTCCAAGTATTCTCCTGCATGGTAGGTTGATGCATAGAGAAGAGGATTTTGCTTTTCATCTGCAAAGCTTCTCATCATATGGCGTATAGAATCAGTAGAAACCACTGTCGTTATGCCCAATCTACTACCCTGGATAAAACAAACAGACTGTATTTAGCATTCAGAAAAGAGTCAGCATCACGTATCTCTTTAATTTACAGTGCAATCTTCTAAAAGCAACAAGAAACACAACAGAGCAGGAAAAGGTGTCAAAACGCTTTAAATTGGTATTTGATATGCAGATACTTATCATTAAATGCTTCTGTGTGTACCAAACTACTGTGTCACTGGTGTTCTATATAGTATAGCTATCACCTATCCAGAAATGGCTGAGACGCTTAGGTTAGAAAATTAACATACCAACAGAGACGATAGGGTGGACTTGCCGCATCCGCTTGTCCCACACAAGAGTACTGTCACCGATTCCTTTTTCTCCTTAATTCTGATCAGAATAATTGGAAAAAGACAGAATTGCAAAAATTAGCTGCCGTTGAATTCATTGAGTAGCTACCTATGGGCGCACCGAGATGACTTGGGTGATATATGCATATTTCATTGGAGCATAGTGCATGCACCGTGCTCATAAGAATAATTTAGCTTTTTTCGAAGGAATCATCTGACTTTAACAAAGCACGCTAAGCATAAATGTCTGTCCTAAGCCTGCTCAGTTGTGGACATAATAGATGACTAGGAGCTGTAAATGAAATAGATGAAGAAATATGCTAGTTGGATTGCTTCTAATTCATATGAACTCAATAAGATACAGATAGGGTAAAGTTACCGGCAAGCAAGAAGCAAGTCGGCCTTCTGGTTTGGTCCAACATACTTGTAAGAAGAGAGTGCATCACACACGATATTCAGAAACCTCTCTCTTGAAACAAGAATCGTTGTTTGTGTCTTGTACAATTCGAAGGGCAAGCTGCTGCTACTTGCGTCTGGAATTTCTGTGTTAAGCATCTCAGCATCTTCTCCAATGCCCATGCTAGAGACATTTTCTTCTTTAACAGCCCTGTCCGACCTTGATGCATCCAAGAATTCACTCCTCATCACACTGAATACTCTCTTGCTAATCTGACGGTGACAACAAGGGAGACAAAAAAGAAACTGTTAAACTCCACACACCAATAAAAATAAGTTGTGCACACGAACGGCGTATTAGTTCGCAGCTTATCAAAATAGACGATGAGGAAAATAAGATACGCCAAACAGTCATGACCAAATCAGAGTAAGAAAATTAAGTTAAGTGAGAACCTGATACCAGAGCTCAGGTCAACTCCAAGATGCATATTTGCTTAGGCAGCTAACCAAAATGGACGATGAGAAAAACAAGATATGCCAAACAGTCATGACCAAATCATAGTAAGAAAATTACGTCAAGTGAGAACCTGATGCCAGAGCTCAGGTCAACTCCAAGATGCATATTTGCTTGTAGGAAGCTAATCGAAATGGAAGATGAGGAAGACAAGATACGCCAAACAGTCATGACCAAATCAGAGTAAGAAAATTATGTCAAGTGAGAACCTGATACCACAGCTCAGGTCAAATCCAAGATGCATATTGGCTTAGGAAGCTATAATCGAAATGGACGATGAGGAAAACAAGATATGCCAAACAGCCATCACCAAATCAGAGTACAGAAAATTACGTCAAGTGAGAACCTGATACCGGAGCTCAGGCCAGTTCCAAGATACAGACTAGAACGGTAGCCCGTCAAGCTACAGTTCCCGAGCATAAAGATCATTGGCAAGGCAAAGCCTAGATGTCTATATCATCATAACATGGTGATGTCTCTGTCATCAGAGCACAATAGATCGAAGAAAGGAATAGCGATTCACACTAGGTGTAGCAAGGGGCAACGGTATGTGACGATAATGACCCCCAAGTAAAGTATCACCAAAAGACAAAATTCAGTCTGCAACAAGAGGAATAGCTTGGACAAAATACGCGGAATCAGATCCAATCTTTTGTTGCAAAGAATGACCCTGGCCAAAAGATGGCGAAAAGGATATGAGAGTTTCCTGTCGAATCCAATCCAAGGGAAGTGAACCGACCCGGGGGAGCTTGGATTGGATTGAGCCAAGAACATGATGTGCTCATCGATTGGCGGAGCAGTTGTCGCCTTCCCATGTCAAAATCGCCCCACCGCCAAACACTATGCCAGGCATGCCTAACTACATCGCTTGAGCAAAGAAGAACCAATTCAAAACCCTGCTAGGCATGTGCTGTCCGTGAATGAACATGAAGGATCCATGGCATCTACTAGAACATAATAGAAGCAGGCAGAGGCAGTTGTCACCTTGCCGTGTCAAAATCGTCCCACTGCCAAACACTATGCTGGGCATGCCTAACTACATCGTCTGAACCAGGAAGGAGCAATTCAAGCAGCAGCGCGAGAACTCTATGCTGCACATGTTGCTGGCCATGGAGGATCCATGGCATCTAAAACAGAGCAGAAGCAGGCAGTTCCGTCCTCAGTCTAATCTAATCGCGGCATGACGCGAGCGTGTCCCGTGAGGGCGCGCGAGGGCCTCCAATCGGAGGCGAGCGGCCCTCCATTGCTCGGGAGGGATCAAGATCGCGGACAGCGAGAGCGGCAGCAGAGAGGGGAAGGAGATGGGGGGAGGGGAGGGGGGACGACGGACCTTGAAGGCGTGGCGAGCCTTGCAGCCCATGAGCTGGAGGGTGCTCTGCAGGACGGGGCGCGTGTACCGGAACGCCCGCCGGCCGCCGCCGTCGGCGACGGCAATGTAGAGCAGCTTGGGCGGCGCCGTCTCCGCCATGGCCGGGCCCGGATCAGGGACCCTCACGGAGCCCGCTGGGTCAAAGATGGGGTTTTCAGGCGCATTGCGGCGGCGGGGTCATGGGCGCGGGCATGAGCGTGGGCGTGGGGCGGTGGGGGAGGGCCGAGAAGGCAAGCAAGCAGGTGTCGTCACGACGTCCACGCCGCGCGCGCCCATTGCTTCCACATGGCCGCGCTCCCTCTCCCTCTCTCTCTCCGCTCTGCACGAGAGGAGTCGTCGCCTTCCTCCTCCGCTTTCTCTCTCTAAAGTTGTGGGATTTGGCCTCCCTCCTCTGCTTTTCTCCTCTCCTCCTTCCGCTTTTATTGCCTCCTGCCTCTCTCCTTTTTTTTCTCTCTTTTCTTTTACCCTTTTTTTATAGAGCTATTAATGTACAAATAATAAAAGTGCTACTTGAAGACGTGGCGTCGACCCGTTGGCTGGGCAGCTGGGGTTGTTGCCAGCCCACCTGAGTTCGAGTCCCGACTCAGACTCGCTCATAAATGCTATCTCCTAAGAAGCGTTCACCATCTAAGAGGGTCCTTAATTTAAGATATGTTATTAAACATTGTTAATGCAATTAATAAAACTGACACACATTGAACGAGGAACAAAGCAAGTACTTTCTCCTCCTGCTTTAAATCAAAGCTTTGATTTGAACATCAACATGGTTGTATCCCATTTGCAAGGTTGCGGTGTCACATCCTTGCTAACCGAGGTTCGGTTACCGTCGGGAACGAATTTGGTATCTCGCCCAGGTGGGCCCCCTTAATATATTGTCCACGAGGATTCTCCCCTATTAGTTCTCGTTTTAAATGGCTCGAATATAACTTTGACATCAATCACGAGATTCTAATAGTCCAGTATTATTCTTATTGAATTTTATTTGTTTTCGAATCCCTCTTGTGTGGATCTTTTCGTGCGAATGGTTGTATCTGTCCATCGTCTATACGTGGCACTGGCTGTAGTATTAAGGCTGTGTTTGTTTGGGTTTTAGAGACCAGTTTCCGGTAGAAATAAGCTGAAGCCGTAACAAACAGCTAAAATGGAGCTGTTTTGGGCTCACAGTCCAAAACTGTTTTAGTCGTTTTTACGTGGTACTGGTTGAAGCGAGCCGAGCCGTGCTTCGACCCGGAAACTGTTTTGCCGCAGTGAAATTCCCACCGATGCCCTTGTTAATTCAGCCCAATTACGAAAGGAATGCCCCCGATGCCCTGTTTCAGTCGATCCCCGTCTCGTCTCCTTCATCGCTAACACACGCACGCAGAGGGCAGCGAGAGGGAGAGGAACCTAGGGTTCCACCGCCGCCACCGCAAGAGCCGCCAGCGCCTCCGCTCTCCGCCGCCGCAAGAGCCCCCGCCGTCGCCGTCATCCACTGCCTCCACTCGCCGTCATCCGCCGCGGGAGCCGCCGCCGCCTCCACTCGCTGTCATCCCTACTCGCCGGTCCCCTCCACCGCCTCCACTCGCCTTCATCCACCGCCGGCCCCCGACGCCCACTCCCTCGTGCACCCATGTCGTCGGCTGTGGTGAGCATTTCTTGGCAGAAAATTTTATTCTTTGTGGATGCTCTACTTGCTGTATATGCTACATAATGCTTGATGTGGATGCTCTGCTTGCTGTACATGCTGCATAATGCTTGATGTGGATGCTCTTCTTGCTTGAGGCTTGATACATGATGCATGCTTATTGTACATTGATGGGTAAATAAAGATTTCAAGCTTGCTGTTGCTATGGATGCTCTGCTTGATGTACATGTGGATGCTCAGTTTGCTTGCCAGACATGCTTGTTTGCTCGCTGCACATGCTTGTTTGCTATACTAGTTCTTCCGTGTGCTGGAGGATTAATCAGCATAGCCTTGTTGCTTGGTTGCTATACATGCTGGATATTTTGTATGCTGGTATAAATTATGGTGAAAATGAACTAGATGGAGAAGACAGCGAAGAAGGCAGCTAGGAAGGCAGACAAGGGAGACAAGACAGACAAGGCACTTTGGGATGCATACCATACTAGGATATTTTGCGAGTTGTGTGCGAGGGAAGTTGAAGCAGGCAATAGGCCGGGGGCGTTCTTGAGTCCTAGAGGATATAAGAATTTGGGGGAGAGCTGGTTGCAGATAACTAAGAAAAGTTATGTGAGGATGCAATTCAAGAATAGATGGGAAAATCTCAAAACTATGTATTGTCAATGGAAACAATTGCAAATTGACGCATCTGGACTTGGATGGAATGCTAAGCTAGGAACCATTGATGCTGATACTGATTGGTGGAACACTCACCTAATGGTAAGTTCATGTTACTCATAGTATTTACATTGGGTTTTATATTATCTTAATTATCCATTTATCTGACCTTTTGTTCTTTTGCTATTTTTCAGAAACACCCAGAGCATGCAAAGTATAGGAATGCAGGACCACCCAACTTGGCTGAAATGGACCTCATGTTTGATGACCGTCATGTCACCGGTGCCGAGTCCGCTATCCCCGGTGAGATACCATTGGACAAGGAGGAAGTCACTATTGATGATGAATCTGAGGATGATGATGAAGTCATCAAAGCAAAACCAAAGAAGCAGCGCAAGACCAAGTCCTGTAAAGATGATTTTTCTGCTCTAGATGAGAAGAACCCATTTGTTCAGATGTATAAGAAGGCTAGTGATGCGATATGTGTAACGGCTGAAAGTATAAAAGAAGCATCTAGCTCCAGCAAGGCTCATCCTCCCCCTTCTCCTCCGGTTGCTCCTACCCCTCCTCCTCCGGTTGGCCCTAGTATGAATGAGGCAATGGAGATGGTTCGCGACTGTGGAGTTGAGGAAGGAACTCCTCTCTTTTTCTCTTCCAGCATGCTTTTTATGAAGCCTGGGTATAGAGAAATGTTTGCATCGGTTGAGACCAAGGAAGGAAGGTTTGATTGGCTCGGGAGAGTGCATGATTATGCTATGTAACTTTTCGTTTAGAATAATTGCTTAGTTCTTTCCTTGGATTATGCTATGTTGTTGGTCTGTACTATTATTGACATTCGTGTGTGAACTATTTTCTTTACTGAATGTGAACTATTTGGTTATTTGAATGCTATTTTCCCATATGTATGAATAATGGATATGACAACTAATGTTGTTGTCATGTTGCATTTGTAGACTGATGGAATTGACGACAGAGGTGGTGACGATGATGATGCTAACATAAAGACAGTACAACTTCAAAACTTGCTCAAGTTAAGTACTGATCTCGCAACCTTAGGTCAAATGGCTATGCACTACAACAAATCTCGTTTGAATAAGCAACGTAGGCAACCTAGGAGGATTGCAGTACAAACTGGTTATGAATGGGTGATGGAAAAGTTGGCACGTCCTAAATCTTGCTACAAAATGTTTAGAATGTATCCAGATGTTTTCTTGAGTTTGCATGGTGTTTTAGTGAATGACTACCATTTGGAGTCAACTAGCGAGATGAACTCATTGGAATGTCTGGGCATGTTCTTGTGGATGCTTGGAGGCCCTCAATCATTTCGCCAAGCCGAAGATCGGTTTGTTCGGTCAACTGAAACAATCCATAGGAAGTTCAATCATGTGTTGCACTGTGTAAATTCCTTAGGAGGACACATCATCAAACCTATAGATCCTACGTTCACATATGTGCATCCAAAAATTAGGGACAAGCGTTTCTGGCCTCACTTCAAAGGTTGTATTGGTGCAATTGATGGAACTCACATTCCCATTATAGTTCCCGCAAAAGAGACCTGTAACTATATGGGACGACATAGTTACACAAGTCAAAATGTGTTGGCAGTTTGTGACTTTGACATGAGATTTACCTTTGTCGTTGCCGGTTGGGCGGGGTCGGTACATGACACACGGATTTTCCATCACAGTATCGAGAAGTATGCTACTACTTATCCCGCGCCTCCTAAAGGTACACAAATCAAGTGTTAGAATTTTGTATAGAATGTTTCTATTATTTTGTACATGTTCTCTAATTTATTCTCTATGGATGTAGATATGTACTACCTTGTTGATTCCGGTTATCCAAACCGGATGGGATATCTAGCTCCTTACAAAGGGACAACCTATCACCTTGCAGAATTTCGTGCTGGACACCGCCCACCGAGTGGTAAATTTGAGGTGTTCAATCATGATCATTCTTTTCTCCGGAACGTGATTGAACGCTCATTTGGTGTGCTCAAGCAGAAATGGCGCATCCTAAGGGATGTGCCACACTTCAAGGTGGGAAGTCAGACGATGATTATCAGTGCTTGCATGACGCTTCACAATTTCATTAGGGACAGCAAGCTACACGATAAAGAGTTTGATAAATGTGATGAGAATGAAAATTACATGCCTGCAGTCCCACGGTCAACACCTTTGCTTGGCGACGCCGTTCCCACTTCCTCTGATGAAGGCAACATGAACGACACGCGTGATAGGATTGCGAACTCTTTGTTTATTGCGCGACAAGCTACATAGATTAGTATTTGTACGACATCTAATTATATGTACGGATTATGAATTATATGGACAGTCTAATCCTTTAGCTCTCTTTTGTATGGATTATTAGTCATATGGACTATCTTTTGTATTGTACGGGCAATTGTGACTTGCATGAAGTAGCGATGTGACAACATAATTCTTTTGCTCACTATTATTCTATGTATATATGAGCAAGAAAGTGAAAAAATATTTTTATGAAAGATTTTATGCATTACCATAAAACAAATCATTCCCTGTCAGTCAAGATACCATTTAAACAATCTATTAACACTAAATCAACAAGTTACACTGATCTCAGTACTCTAAGAGCATTTTAGGCTTTTCATCACCTCAGAGTCGTTTCCACAGCTGCGTTGCCAAACAGCTAACCTTTACTACAGCTGTTTCCGCGGCACAACAGTTTTGCCAGCACAGCAAGTCCACAGCTGAATCTGTTGAAACTGAAGCCCAAACAAACACAGCCTAAATCGCCTTGGTTATGCCGGTGTTCCCGCGTGAGAATTAATTAATTAATTAGGAGAAGAGATCAGACAGGAACAAGTGAGATTTTTATATGAGGACAAGAAAAGTGCAGCTTTGGATTAGGCATCCATCTGCACTAGGTGTTGGGCACGTAGGTGAGTACTCTTGTTTAATCCAGCGATATATTTGGCGGCCTATGCATAAATCAATCTCTTTCTTAGAAAGAACCATGGGGACAAAAATTGAACTGCTATTTACAGACTGACTTGATTTTCATTTCACTCAAATAGCAAAACTAAACTTGTATTTGCAATCAAGTCGGTGCTTAGTAGTTGAATTACTAAAACTCCGAGTACGGACTTCATTCCGATTGTCTGGACTGGAAATTCGAAAATAACTATGTAGTACAGTATAATATTTAATTTATCCCGAAACGTATTCATTGAATTGTAGCACGGTATTCTTGCTTTCATACGTACATCACAAAAAATAATTGCTGCTCAAAGTTACATGTGTTAAGGACCATGTCAGTGTCCAAAATATCACAAACTGGAGGGAGTAGCTTGTACAAATTGTAACCGCGAATAGGATAAAAGAAAGGGTGGTGTTTCCCTCGCAAAAAAAGTGGTGATGTTTTACAGATTGTCAAAAGAAAGGGCGATGTTTTACAGTGGTGTGAATAAAAATGATCTAGACGGGGCATATGTTACAAACTTTTTTTCTTAGAAAAAAAAAGAAAAATCGCTCGGATCAAATTTGGTAAAGTTTGGCCGATCGTCCGTGTGCGCGATTCCATTATGCTGTTTGCGGCCGGCCGTGGAACGTAGTACGTGCGTGCGTGCACGCGTGACGAGAACCAGCGGCGGCGAGGGCCGGCGTCCGTCCGTTGTTGTAGGATAGATCCCTCTCCCTTTAATTTCTTTCCGGCCGGCACCTTTGCTTTTGCACCCTCTTTCGTTCCCTTTTTGCTTTTCGTACCACGTGTGTAGAACAAACAAACAAACAAATGAGATGGCCGTCCGTCCACGGCGGGCGAGACCAGATGGGTTCGGACGGCGGCGATCGGAATCGGATCGACGACGTACGCCGACCGGCCGCCTCCAGAAGACAGACGTATCTATCTACATCGCTCATAGGTATAGAAAGACATAGACGGACCCTCCTTGAACCAAGATAAAACACAGGGCAAAGTCTAGACGTGCGAGGTCCTCAAGAAGAAAAAGAAAAAGTCTCACTGACCGACCCTTTCACGAAAAAATCCATGCAATTCGGGTCGCGGTCGGTTCCTGCTGCACTCGACACGCGTGCGTGCATGCGTGCGTGCGTATGTAAATACGTTCTTCTTTTTACATCCGTATGTAAATACGTTGGGTGGACGACTGCCGGCACGGTCGATCGGGTGGCCGGTGCTCTCCTCTCCTCTACCACCACTACTCCATCCGTTCATTAACTTATGGTGTATAAACTGAATTTCGTGAACAACGTTTGACCACCGACTGCGCTTTTAATATGCGATTTATATGGTACTCTCTCAGTTTACAGGGCGTGCGTGTACAAGTCATATATTACAAAAAATATACCAATATAAACTTCAGATGTTCTATTTTCAAAAGGTATAATTTTTGTGTTATATAGTTTATATTAGAGTGATAAAATTGGCAACCTAGGTATGCGCGTAGGACTTGTAAACTGAAACGGAGGGAGTATGATACAAAAGCATGTCTATACGTACATAAATTGCACATTGATGGAGTAGTGGTTGATCAAATCCTTATATATCTGGGAAGCTCAATAGGACGAGAAGCAAGGGGCGAGTACTTTCGCATGTTTTTAAATTAAAAAAGGTTGTTGTGGTGAGTACAACTTCGACACTAATCAATAGATTCTAACAGTCCATTTTTATTTTTATTGGATTTATTTTATCATGCTATCTCTTTAAATCAATGGCATGCATTTCATAATCTATTTGATTGGGTTTTGAGGCGCATTGCGGCGGCGGGGTCATAGCCGCGGGCACAGGCATGGGCGTGGGGGCGGTGGGGGAGGGCCAAGAAGGCAAGCAAGTGTCGTCAGGAAGACCACGCCGTGCACGCCCATGGCTTCCACATGGTCGCGCTCCCTCCCTCTCTCTTTGGCTCCGCTCTGCACGAGTCGTCACCTTCCTCCTTGGCTTTCTCTCTCTAAAGTTGTGGGATTTGGGCTCCCTCCCCTGCTTTTCTCCTCTTCTCCTTCTACTTTTATTGCCTCTTGCCTCTCTCGGTTTTCTCTCTCTCTTTTCTTTCATTACCACCGTTTCAATTTTTTAGAGCTAGGAGTATTAATGTACAATAATAAAAGTGCTACTTAAACAACCATTTTAAAAAACACTATTCCCTGAAAAAACACTATTACACTATTAATATAAATTTATATGTTATGAAATCCTATCTATAAGTAAGTTATTTGTATGATTTTTTCAAAGACTTGCTAGTAATTTTATTATTCTTGTATGAAAGTTCTTTTAAAAGTTGGTTTTACTTAATAAATGTAAGATCTCACGAATCTCGATGTAATTTTGCACGGATCTAAGTGTAAGATCTCACGAATATAGCATTGACTGAGGCATAACCAAGTCTCGGCCGACTGAGGTTTAGCAAGACTATGTGTAAATTGCATACTGGTGAAGTAATTGTTGAACCAATTAGTAACTTATTAGCAAAACTTAAATGCCTCGATGAGTACTTTCTCCTGCTTTTAATCAAAACTTTGTTTTAAACATCAATATGCCCACATAGCCCACTGGCAAGGTCATAGTGCGCATCCTTGTCCTTACTGAGTGGGACTCGATTACAGTCGGAAACAAATTCCGGTATCTCGCCCAGGTGGGCTCCTTAATATATTGTCCATGACTTCAGGAGGCTCCTCATCTCGTTTTAAATTTCTCGAATATTACATTGAAAGTAATCACGAGATTGTAGTAATAGTACAATATTATTCTTACTGGATTTTATTTTATCATACTTTACTCTTTGGCACAACCATGCAGTAGGATCGTTTCTTGTGTCAATAATTTTTGATTCGGTCCCTCTTGTGTGGATCTTTTCGTGTGAATGGCTGTATCTGTCCATCGTCTACACGTGGCACTGGTAGTACTATTAAATTACCTTGGTTACGTCGGTGTTCCCGCGTGAGAATTGATTAATTAATTAGGAGAAGAGATCAGACAGGAACAAGTGAAATTTTTATATCAGGGCAGGAAAAGTGCAGCTTTGGATTAGGCATCCATCCGCACTAGGTGTTGGGCACGTAGGTGAGTACTCTTGTTTAACCCAGCGATATCTTTGGCGGCATATGCATAAATCTATCTACTTTTTTTTAAGAAAGAACCATGGGGACAAGAATTGAACTGCTATTTACACGGCTGACTTGATTTTCACTCAAATGGTGTAGCAAATAAAACTTGTATTTACGACCTCCGACCCAAATCTTTACATTATTCTCAATTTCATATGTACATCACAAAAATTACCGTTTGGACAAAGTCACGTGTGTGTGTGTTATAAGGACCATATCAGTCTCCAAAATACCGCTCCAGTTTGTTTTTCTAGACCCGGCAGCAGCGACGCTTCACGCCTCATCCTTTTTGGGACGTTGTCGTGGATCCTAGATGTCTTCGGTCGAACCTCGACAAGATGTTAGGCTTGTTCTCGTTTCACGTTCATCCTTTGATGTACTTTGTAAGTGAGCCTCCCCATCATGTTGTACCGTTCGGCCGAATACTTTGTTGTGTTGTTGTTGTATATATGAATCGGTGCAAAAACTTGTTTCGAGAGTAGCTTATATGTAAACCTGTTTCTTGCCTTCTGAAAAAAAGAATAAAAAAAGAACAAACCCGCAAAAAAAAGGAGAAAAAAAGAATAAAATCGCTGCGCCGCAGCTTGCCTTGTGAGCTCTTTTTTCTCCTCGAGAAGGCCAAAGGCCACACATCGTCCGTGCGCGATTCCGTTGTGCGGTTGCGGCCGGTCGTGGAATCGTACGTGCATGGCGAAAACCAGCGGCGATGGCCGGCGTCCGTCCGTTGTTGCAGGATGGATCCCTCTCCCTTTCCGCTCCGGCCGGCCGGCACCTTTGCCTTTGCACCTTCTTTCTTTTCCTTTTTTTGTTGCTCTTCGTATCATAATACGTGTGTGAAACAAACTAACGAGGACGGCCGTCCGTCCATGGCGGGCAGAGACCAGCTGCATTGCATGGATGGATTCGGACGGCGACGACGGGATCGGATCCACGACGTACGCCGACCGGCCGCCTCCAGAAGACAGACCCTCCATCGCTTATAGATAGGCCATTAATAGACGGACCCTCCTTGAACGAAGATAAACACCGGACCAAGTCTAGACGTGTGCCAGCGAGTATACGACGGTGCATGGCGACCGTTGACTCACTCACTCACCCTTTCAAGGCAGCCAAGAGAAAATCCATTCAGTTCGGGTCTCCGTCGGTCGTCGAAGGATCCACCAGAAGTCTATGTCGGCCGGATCCCCAAGGGCCTCCTGTAGACACAACTCCACAAGCCCCCCGCCGATGAAAAAACACACCGATGGAATGTGGATTGTGGATTGGGCAGAGAGAATATTATTCCTCCTATGGGACTACGCCACCGCTTCACATCCCCAAACTAACACGAAGACTCTTTAAAGAGAAACTGAAAAAAATTACCCATACTGTTGTATGACAGGTCTGGGGCTCCGACGACGAGCTCACCGCCATCTAAAACTATGCACCGACGCCCACTTCTCGATCTAGCTAGGCCGGACCACCGATGAAGAACTCTGTGCTGGATCCTTCGGCCGCCGCCGCCACGCACCGCATGACGAAGGACATCCCTCGGGCACACATGTCCTCAGGCTTTGCTCGGCGACGCGCCCTTACGGCAGCGAGAGGGTTTGATGAAGGGTTGGCGGCTAAGTTACATGGCCGTCTACGTCCTCGCCTCTTCGAAGAAAAACAATTCGTGCAACTGATAAGGTGCATGTTCTATTTCCCTTTCTCCGTTGTTGTTGCACTTTTCCCTTTAATATTTGTGTGTGAAAAGAACCATGTATTGTTTTCCCTCAAAAAGTAAAAAGAAGAATAAACATGGGCGGGTGGTGCATGGGCGGATTTGGACTGTGACGACGGGCGGACTGGACCGTCGATGTATGCCGTCCGCCTGGCTACAACACTAAGGGTAAAGTTTTTGGTTTGCCTTGAAGTTGAATTGAATTCATCCTTTTCCCGTTTTCTTGTTTTTATTTTAGAACTAGTAATGACAAAGTATACTAGCCCGGTGCAAAAACAACATATAATAATGCTGAAAGTACCACCACTCCATCCGTTCATTAACTTATGGTGTAAACCGAATTTCGTCAACAACGTTTGACCAGAATTGTTTTTTTTTTGCAAGTACCAATTGCGCTTTCAATATAGGATTTATATGCTACAAAAGCATGTCTATTCGTACATAAACTGCACATTGATGGGGTAACTGTTGATCAAATCCATATATTTGCTACCCTAAATATGACGAGAAGAAAGGCGCGAATACTTTCGCATGTTTTTAAATTACAAAGGTTGTTGTCGTGAACATTGGCATAATTTGTCGAGTATAACTTTGGCACTAATCAACAGATTCTAATTGTACAGTTTTATTCTTATAGGATTTATTTTATCATGCTAGCTCTTTAAATCGACGGCACACATTTCACAATCCATAAAAAAGGGAAAAATGCATGATCCTATATTTCTTTGTTGTGTCAGTCGTTTTCTATTTTTGTGTTGATCTTTTGTGTCAGTTGGTTGTATCTGTTCTTCGCGGACAGGTGGCAGTACTATTAAATCGCCTTGATTGTGCCGACTGTTCCCATGTGAGAATTAATTAGATTAGACAGGAACAAGTGAGATCTTGAGAGCAGACAGGAACAAGTGATGTTTATATATCAGGGAAAAAAGGGGTGCAACTTTGGATTAGGCATCCATCTGCGCTAGGTGTCGAGCACGTACGTAAGTACGTACTCTTGTTTAATCCAGCAATATTTTTTGCACCATATATACAAATCTACCTCTTCTTCGGCAGTAACCATCAGACAAATACGCACTTGTTCTCTACGCGGCTAAATCAGATTTTACTACATGTATGTCACAAGTAATGGTTTGGAGATATTTTCAGTCAATTAAAAAACCTTGAAAAGATTGAAATTTTAGAAACCATATGCACGGGATTTATGGAATCTTGTAGTTTCTCTTACTTTCTATACAAATATTAAAAAACGAATTACTGGTGTACATCTTGAAGACTGGTCAATGTTCAAATAGCAGTACAGGGAGTATAGTTTATAAATTGTGATGCTAATTTGTACTACTCCACCCAGCACATGAAAAGTGATGCTCCCACTTTTGAGTGCGGCATTTTAAAGACTGGTCCCTGGTGTGCCTGGAATTCAGAAATAATAATAATAAACTCTATATAGAAGTTTTTAAAAAGTTTTTTTCCTGTAAATACAAATGCATTTTCTCTATATACCTGCAAAGTTGGACCGAAGTTGAAGCACTTATTTTGAGACGAAGGGAGTATAACGATTTGTATGGATTTATTTCAGGATTTCGGCGATGCGATTTCAGTGGGAAGAGACGTTCCTGTCGACGACGAGACGCCTAGGCTGACTTCGTAAATCTCAAGATGATATGCCGGCTCAATCTCTCGAAGGTGCTCATAGGGATATGGTGTGCGTGTGTGCGTTCATGGGGTGAGAGCAACTCTAGCAGACCCCGCATCCCGCCGGCCCACAAAACGCGTTTGCAGTTCACGCAAAACCGCTTTTGCGGGCCGGCACGGGCTGGCACAGATGCAGACCCCCCAAACGGATCCGTAAAAAAGTATATTCGCGGAATATGCTTTTCTACGGGTCGGCTTCTGCGGGTTCTGCTCGGGCACCACCGCGACGACCCGCAAACAGAGAAACTGCAAATCTCACATTTGACATAGGGTTTCACAAACAAGTTCAAATTCAAACGACATAAACAGTTTTACGCGCAAATAAAAGCCAAGATCATTACGGCAAACGCAAAAGAGGGCCCTGCAAAGGTTTGCGCGCATGTCCGCATCATCTTGGGGGTCGATCTTCACTCCGCGCCATTGAGTCCATCTTGAAGTTTATCGGCGCTACCGAATCCACCCCCGTCGCTTGTTCCAACTCCCGCACCGAAATCATCTACATTGCCACCATATGGAGCAGAGAAAATATCACCGGAGCTGTAACACGGACCGGCCGAGGCGACCATTCTAAAAAGCTTGATCTTTCAAGATCGTGTAGTTCTTCGATCTTTGGCTTTCCCCAGTTTTTGCTTGCGATTGCTCATACGCTTCCGCTTCGATCTCCTCCAATTCGTCCGCACAACCATGATCATCCACGCCGCCCTCCATTTCATTGTAGTCGAATGGTTCGAAAGGGGCTTGATTAATGTCAACCGCGTTCGTGTCCAACAAGTTCACGAACTCGGTTGTTGCATTGTTCGAACCACCGCTATAGCGAACGATAACAAGTCACGAGCTATCGAGAATATTGACGAAAAATGAAAGGGAATCGCCAAGACCGAAGACGCATACCTTCCGGCCATTTCGTCGAACACCTCGCTCGCGGGGGGAGCGGCACCGTTGAACGGCATCGCCGAGCACCTCCTTGCGGGGGGATGGAGTGAGAGGTTGAAGAAGGTGGCTTCCTTGAAGCCGGAACCTTCCTCCGCTTTACGCCCGCGGCCTTGCCGACCTTCTCCGCCGCCGGCCGGGATCGCGTTGCCGCGTTGGCGCCCGGAGCGCGGGCCATCGCAGCGGGGCAGCCGGATTCCCGCCCTGCACGACCACGTTGCCCTGCCGCTTACGGGAAGGCGTGGCGTGTGCTTGGGCGACGGAGGCGGGGCCAACATGGCCGGCGACGAGATCCGCCCGAGGGAAAGGAGCCTGCACGACCTCGACGGTGACGGGGGACGGCATGGGGTCGTCCATGGTGGCGAGGAACGGCCGGGGAGAGGAATCGGAGCTTGCGGAGGGGGGGCAATGGTGGCGGAGGGTGCGGGGAGCGGGAAAGGGCGCGCGGAAATGTCCCTCCCGCCAAATCATGCGCCGGATAGGGGTTGAGCTCGGGTCGGCCTCCCAGCCCGTGAAGATAGAGGTTGGGGGAGAAGATTTGCCGCGCCCTGCAAATATATTTGCGGGCCGGGGCGGGATGCGAAGTCTGATCGTGCAGATTTTTCGGCCCCGACCCGCAATTTGGCGGTTATTTTGCGGGCCGGGGCGGGATGCGGGGTCTGCTAGAGTTGCTCTGAGTGTGCACGTATCATTGAACGCTTGCGTTTGTACTGTGTTAAGAAAAAGGAAAAAAAATGCAGGCACAAATACGACAAAATAACATTTCGATCCACATGTTCGTTCTTTTTATGCACAGTGCACATGAAATATTTGTCGACGAAATCTCTTATACACGAGCCACACATATGTATGTCTATGTGTATGCAAATCGTCCTCCTCCAGAATTTTTGTACTAGGTGTAGAAAGAATGTTTTGGATTGGAGAAACGAAAAAGGCTACTTCTCCAAACGCGCTTCATCGTGCTCTGGACATGCTAAAGGTGGCGAGTGCGCGGGAATAAATGACAATGAGGCGGCCGCGGTGCACGCGATTCCGTTGTGCGATTGCGGCCTGCAAAGCTCGCCGTGTGTGCGTGCGTGCACGGCAAAACCAGCAATGGCGGGCGTCCGTCCGTTCTTGTAGAACACATCCATTTCCCTTTCCGACCCCTTTGCTTTCGCAAGTTTCTTTTCAAGAAAATAAAAAATTTATCTTCATGTGTGAAGAACAAACGTGGATGACCGTCCATGCATGACGAGTAAGACATATGCATGTGCAATTGTGCATGGATGCATTCGAACGGCCAGGAGCAATGTCGTGGCTTTTAGGCAATGACTCCCCTCCGCCAGCGACGCCGTTGCCGGCCCCGTCATCCCCTTTCTCCGGCTGGGTCGTCGGGCACAATTGCACATGCAAGCAAGCTCTTTAAATCAATGTCACACATTTCACAATCAATAAAAAGAAAAGAAAATGCGCGATCCTTTCTTTCTCGTGTCAATCGTTTTCGATTCTAGTATATTGTGCTGTCTTTTCTGTTTGTGTCAGTGGATGTGTCCGTTCTTTGTCGACACGTGGCAGGGCGCACTATTAGAATTTCATTGGTCATGCCGGTGCTCCCATGTCCATGCATGTGCGTTTCTTGGATCTTCCATCCTCCCATCGAGTTCTCTCTGATAATAAACGTACAAGAGCGCGTAACGTAGGTTCTTTCCCGGCGGGATGGAGGGAAAGAATCTTGATCAAGTGACTGACTGACATAGTACAAGAGCGCGTAAGGTAGATTATGCTATCTCTCGGCCGCCATTGCTGCCCCGCCACCGCGAGCTCCGGCCCATCTTTCCCGCCCTTCTTCGCCGCCATGAAAGCCTCCCAGCCGGCCCCCGTTACCGTGGAGGTCGCACACGCGCAATCCCCTCCGGTGGATCTCGTCGCCGGCCATGTCGCCCCCGCCGTTGCCCAAGGCCCCAACGCGCCTGCCCGCAAGCGGCAGGGCAACGTTGTCGTGCAGGCGGCAATCCGGCTGGCCCCGCCGGAAAGCCACGCGCACCGGGTCCCGCCGCCGCCGCGCAATCTGCCCGGTCGCCGGCGGAGAAGGTGAGCAAGGTTTCGGGCGTGAAGCGGAAGAAGGCTCCCATGAAAAGGCAGGCGCATTCGTCCAGTCCCTCTGCTCCGGCGAGATGTTCCCCGACGATGCCGTTCAACGGCGCTGCTCCCACCGCAGGCGAGGTGTTCGATGAAATGGACGGAAGGTATGCATCTTCAATCGTTTGTTCTTGCTTCGCTTTTCGCCATTGTGGTTGTTCATGACTTGATGTCACTAAATGTAGTGGTGGTTCGAAAAATGCCACTGCCGAGTTCGTGAACTTGTTGGACACCAACGCCGTCGACATCGATCAAGCCCCGTTCGCTGATTTCGATTACAATGAAATGGAGGGTGGCGTGGATGATCACGGTGGTGAAGATGAAGTGGAGGAGATGATGGCCCAAGAAACTTGAACAAGCCTGATGGTGACAAGAAGACAAAGGAGAAGATCAAGAGGGAACACGAAGCATCGAGCTTGCGGGACAAGATAGATGTCATGGTGCAATACCGAAAAAGGGTTTCCCCCCGCTTTGTATACAAAGCAACCGTCATGGTGCAATCAAATGAGTTGATGTTAGTGAAGACATTGGAGGCAAAGAAAGTGTTGGCCGAGAAGAAGGCACGAGAGAAGCAAGAGAAGTAGCAATTGCTCAAGGACGAGGGGTTGCGCAAGGCGGTCATTGAGGAGAGAAGAGCACGTGCCGCTGAGAACAAAGCCATGTCCAAGCTTCTTGCCGAAGAGAATAGGATCATGACAATGAACCGCAATGACATGGACGACATCACCAAAGAATAGCATGATATGGCAAGGAGAGACATCTTGAAGAGGAGGATGGTTGCGTCGGCCGGTGCTTGTTACAGTGCCGACGATGTTTTCTCATCGGGATTTGGAACCAGTATCGCCGACGCATACTGTGCGCTGGCCGGTGATTTCGGTGCCGGAGTTGGAACAAGTGCCGGCGATGGATTCGGGGGCGGCCATGACCTCGATGGAGGTGGTGCGGAGTGAAGAGCGACCAAGATGATGACGGGCGTGGTCGTCGTTTTTGCAAGTCCTTTTGCGTTTGTCCTACAAAACTATGCTTTTATTTGCGCGCGAACTATGTTTTATTGTTTGAATTTGAATTCATTTGTTGGAATCGCTGTCAAATTCGCTTATTGGGGGTTTTCGGTTTGCGGGTTGACACGGCGGTGCCCGAGCAGACCCCGTATAGCCGACCCGTAACAAAGCATCTTCCGCGTATATCCTTGTCTGACTCTGCCCTCGCCCTCGCCGGCCCGCAAAGATGTTTTTCCGTAAACTGTTAACGCGTTTTGCGGGTCGGCGTTATACGGTGTCTGCTAGAGATGTTCTTACTCCCTTTCGTTCCCTAATGTAAAAAACATTACTAGTGTTAGAAAAGTCTTGCATTATGAGACGGAGGAGTATGTTGTAAACTTGCAATGATGATGTTTTGATTTGGACAGGCCGCGGCCCGAGCCTCCCCGGCTTGACACGCGTACGCGGTATGTCGCTGGGTGGTCGGATGCCGACCAAGTGATGCCGACAGACACGACACGGTCGATCGTTTTAATTAGCGAGACAAGACTAACGTGTATACTGCATCTGCTAGCTTGGGACGGCGACGACGTACGTGAGCGTTGGGTCGAAGCCTGCCGGCACCGCCGACGTTACGCACGCCAACTCTCCTTCAAAGAAAGAAAACAGGTGGCGGGCACTGTCGGCAAGTCCAGTCAAAGTCTATAGATGCAAGCGACGGTGGCAACCGACCGTTTCAAGGTGCTTCGCGTAGGGGTGAACTTTGCAGGGCACTGACCGCGTCCATGCATGCGTGCGTCTGTCTCTTTCCATTCACAACAAACTTTTTTTTTGTGCATTCACAACAAACATTCATAAAACTGTTCTATCACGTAGTAACACTCCATAATGCATTCACATATGCTCAATTAACCCAGACCCAACATGTACAACAAAGTTCCCGATTCTAAAAGGTTGAATAAGCGCCCCGAGTAGTAAACTCGTATTTTTCATGTCGTCTCTTCTTTTTCGAACCGAGTCTATGATATCTTTTTGATCATGTGTGTCTTAATTCTATCTTGGTCAAAATTCTGTAATTAAGGCATAAATATAAGAAGATTTGTAAATTGCCGATCCCGCCTGCCGCCGGATATTAAGGTATAAATATGAATACACATAAATTGGGTGAACCTAATTTGGAATGATTATGCCTTACCATTGTAGATGCCGTGCTATGTGATATTGAGGGAGGGGGTACTGCACAACCAACAAGCAGTGCGTTGTTGCGATCGTCCCATCCAGGCGAGGCTTCCAACCAGGCTCACACCCCTTTCCATTAATTTCTTAACGGAAATATATCAATACAAGTAGTTCATCCCAAGTAATGGATCTGGAAAAAGAAATCGAAGGGGGCGGGAAAGGGAGGGGCGAGTTGGAGCAATAGATGGAAACCAACCACTGTGGATGCTCAAACTCGAGGTATCCACCACGGGGTGAAACCTGCTAACACTACATATCTCGACAGTGTACCAATACCCAAAAGTCTCAAAAGCCACTAGGCATTACAGACTACACACACATGTATGTGTATGTTTATCTTTTTTGTAGAATATATATTTGTAGGTGCAAAAACAAATTTTTTACATTGAAGAAACTGAAAAGACTACCTAGAGCCCGGTCTCCAGACGCACTTGATCGTGCTATGGGCATGCTAAAGGTAGCGAGTGCGCCGGAATAAATACGCACGATCGCAGCCTGCAAAGCTCGCCATGCGTGCGTGCATGGCAAAACCAGCAATGGCCGGCGCCTGTACGTGTAGAACAAACCGACAAAAGTGCATGGATGGATGTTGATGGCGACGACCTACCCCGGCCTGGCCATCTCCAAAAGACAGAGTGTTGGATAAAATTAGGACATGCGAGCAGGGCCGGTCCTAGGCAAGGGCAGTAAGGGGTGATGATGGCCCTGGGCCCGGCCAAACAAGGGCCCTGACCCAGGGGTGCCCCTATGTCTCGCTTGACGCGAGACGAAGCGAGCTCCGAGCGCCCCATATCCTATTAGGCGTGTTAAGCGTCAGTTACAGGCAATTGTGCTAACTGGCGCACACCCCCTCCCGGCACTACGTGAAAAATGGGCTGGCCATATAGGTTTTTCCCCACAGTTTTTATTCCGCGAGGTTTTTCTAGGAGTTTTTTCCCTGTGGTTTTTGCTGGCATGGGTTTTACTCGGTTTTCCTTTTCCTTTTTTGTTTTCTTTTTATTTTTCTTTCTTTTTCCAATGGGTGAATTCTTTTCGAAAAAGCTTTTTGCACGTTTATGAGATTTTAAAATTTTCCAAAATTTTCAAATTCGTAAAATTATCAATTTTCTATAAAATTTCCCCAAATTATGAAAATTGTTCAAGTCATGAAGTTTCTTCAAATTCGTGATTTTTCAAAAACTATTTTTTCTATAGTTTCGTTATCTTTTTTTTAATTTCGTGATTTTCTTTCAAATTACAATCTTTTTAAAACCTCTTTGTGAACACTGTTTCCAAATTACTGGCTTTTAAAAAAATTGAAAAATTTCCAAGTCTTCAATTGTTTTCAATTTTCTTATTTTTTAAATTTCAAACTTTATTTTAATTTTTTGTGAACAGTTTTTGTCTGAAAAGTCAACGGTCAACTCTCCTTGGCAGTTGTGTGCATTCGAATTTTTCTGTTTGATTCGGTTAAGTTTATACGATTTTTATACTTCGGTTTATATGGTATTAGTATTATACATAGATATAGTTCGGTTTTGGTAATAACCATTTACTTTTGTTTGGTTTCGTAAATAACCAAATTAACCAAAGTTGATGTGAATTTTTGAGCTCATAATTTTTCACGTGTAAATACATGATATATATAATAATGATAAAAAACAATTAAAAAATGATAAAGAAGAGACAATCGATGGGCGCTGGTCCACTAGGTAAACAATTTAAAAAATTCAGATGGGCTGGCCCATATACTCGCGTGCGTCAGCGCCCGTTCCTTTAACTGGCGCCCAAGGTGACATTTAGGAGGTGTCTGGGAGCGCTCGCATCAGGCGTTGCGACCGGGCCGACCCAGGTAAGTTGCAGGTTAATTCATCCTTTTCTCTGTTTTTCACTATTTTATTTTTACATTTATTATTATTTTAGAAAAACTTGTAAATACATATATTTCGAAACATAAAACTAATTAAAAAATAGCTAAAATTTTTACTTTATAAAAGTGAAAAGGCAATGTAAAACATTGTTAGCTTAATTCAAAAAACGTTGATAGCATAATAAAATAGTTTGTGACATTTTAAAATGTTTAGAAGTTTTATAAAAATGTATGTAACACTATAAAAATGTTAATAAATATTTCAGTTGTATATATATAAAGTCAGTTGTATATGAAAAATATACGGTGTTTATGAAAAAAAGTAGACATCAAATTAATCGAGTACAAAAATGTTCTTGATGTATATAAGAATGTAGAAATCAAAAGTGATTATTAAAAAATGTTGAAATAAAAAATGATTATTAAAAACAATGTTAATTCTGTATTTTAAAATTTCATAACATGTATAAAAATGTTATTGATGGTGTATATGAAAAATTTACATTGCATGTGTACAAAATATGTATTCCCATTTAATAATGTTCACCATTTATTTGAAAAGACTCCAGTGCAAATCTAATGTCGGATTTTTTTTACCATGGCAAATCGACCATTTTTTAGGGCAAATTATGCTCTCCGAGGATGGCAAGTTTAGTCGACGAGCATGAATAATCCACTTTGGTTTACTTTTTTGTCAGAAAATTGTCGCGCTTGCAAACTAAATTTGCCATCATCGCGCAAATATAAAATGCCATGAAAAACATCATTATTTTTCATGCCTAAAAATTGGACTTCAATTTTTGTGTGTTTCCGTTGAAAAAATATTTACCATATAGTAATAGAAGTGTTCAACAATGTATTAAGAAAAAATGTTCTAAAAAGTTTCCTCTCGTTTTCCTCCCTAACCCTAGGTAGCTAAGGCAAACTCTCCGCTCTAGACTTCACCGGGGAGCGCGGGGAGGGGAATCCCGTGCCTTCTCTCCGGTTATTAGTTTAGGCTTTAGTCATTGCAGGTGCGGCGCTCAGACGGATGTCGACGCTACTTTTTCGAGTTTGTCTTTCGGACTCTGATCGTCCTCGAGTTCATTTGTTTGGACGTAGTCGACGGAGCTCCAATGTAGACTCTCCTGCCATCTCCTTAGGGCGATGAGGTTATGGTTTCTCGTCATGTGGCGAGATTTGGTGTGGAGTGCTTAAGATCTATGTAAGGGTTCAACGTCGACGACTGCGGCTCCAGGGCGCTGGTCCTTAGGGGTACGTGCACGAAAACTTCTCGACTATCATCGGCAAGGTAAAGCCAGGTCCAGTAGAGGAGCGGCGACAACGACGTGTCGGTGGCATATTCTGGTGGTGGTAGTGGTCGTTCATTGGTCTAGGAATCTCGATGTAATTCTTTATTATCTTTGAGATGCTTTGTACTTCCGCTGAATTTTTGTAATAGATTTGATTTTTTTCACAGAAAACAAAACAAAATATTCCGTGTGGACTCTAAAAATATACATTGTGCATTGAAAAAAATAGGTATGTGTTGAACAGAGAAAAAATCGATGAAAAATGACAAAAGAATAAAGGAAACCAATAAAAACTGAAAAAGGAACAAAAAAGACGATGAAAACCAATGGAAAAGAACGAAAACAATGAAAACGGAGAAATATTTTGTTGGTTTAGTAGAAGATGCCAAATTTTGGTAGTTCGGTGACATATATGATGAACTCCTATATGCTATGTGTGTGATCCAGATGAACTACATGTGTTAATTTTAACGTTGCACAACAGTGTATAGATCTAAAGATTTGCTTATTAGTTACACGGAGGTGAACAAATGAACGGTAATTGCACCCGGCGAACGTTCGTTGTAAGGAAGGTGGCAAGCGAACCATCTTTGTTGGCAGTTTTAGTTGTAAAACAAGATAAACGACAGCAGTTTTTAAACGAAAATTGCCTTCTCGGGAAGAAAATGTGTCATGTCTTCCTCCCCACTTGGTCACAACTAAAACTGCCATTGAATCGTTCGTATGTGCCATTGCCAGGTCCTCTGGCGAACGTTCGCCAGTTAGGAGGGTCCCAAATGAAAAGTTCAGCTCTTAATTTGCAGTCGAGATCGCCGAGAAGTACATGTGCCATGACCCTGGCGGCACGGCGATGTCTCCTTCGTCGGAACCTACGTACACATGGCCAAGAAATCACAGATGTCACGACCTTAATTTCGTTTGTGACAAGTCAGTCCCGTCAGCTGAAGAAAACGCACCCACGACCTTAAATGGAATCGATGGATATGAGCAGTTCAGAAATAGAGAGGGGGCATGCGTTGTTGGACGGAAGGAACGCCGCTCCCCGGCCTCCCATTCCCAGGTTGGATGCATGCATCTGCATATGCATAGGCCTAATCCGTCTCCGAGTTTTAACGACTCCCCGGCGTTTCCGCCACTCGCGTAAAGCAACGTAACGTCGACGACGACGACGACGATCCATCTTCTTCTCCCCCGGACCGGGACCCATCTTCTTCCTAGCTCCTCGATCTCATCGATCCATGGAGCGCCTGCTTGGGCTGCTCAAGGTGAAGGTGGTGCGCGGGCTGAACCTGGCCATCTGCGACCCCCTCTCCCACAGCAGCGACCCCTACGTCGTCATCCGCCTCGGACAGCAGGTTCCTACTTCTTCTCGTCCAGCCTCGAGATCAATCGATCGATCGATCATCAAGTAGGAGTAATAACAATGGGCCGAGTGCATGCTACATCTAAAATTCATGCATGCTTCATTCTTCAATTTCACCCGACGGCTAGCACCAAGCAGATGATCGATTCTGATCTGCTTGGTGCTAGCTATCCGAGGAGGATGAAACAAGCAGATGATCTATTCAGATCTGCTTGTTTGTTTCTTCAATTTCATTCATGTGTAATCGATTCAGATCAACAATTAAAACCCCTCTCTCTCTCTCTCTCTCTCTCTCTCTCTCTCTCTCTCTCTCTCTCTCTCTCTCTCTCTTTTTACCCGGCATTTATTTTCTTTTCATGTAAATGTGCAGAAAGTGAAGTCGAGCATCAAATATAAAACCATCAACCCAGAATGGAACGAGGAGCTCACCCTGTCTATCACAAACTGGACGCTCCCCGTCAAGATTGTAAGTTTGATCAACATCTCCCTCCCAATCAGGATTTCACAAACTCACCGCCAATATACTCTACTCCGATGATAGAACATTTCATATCTCTTAGCTCCTCAAACCAACCTTTGGGATCTTATTCTGTCACAGGAAGTCTTTGACCACGACACTTTCACCAAGGATGACACCATGGGCGATGCAGAGTTCAGCATCCTCGACTTTGTCGAGATCGCCGTCAAGGACCTGACCCATGTCCGTGATGACACGGTGATGAAGACGTTCCAACCTAACGAGGAGAACTGCTACTCGGCCGACAGCCACATCATGTGGAAAGACGGGAAGGTCACTCAGAATATGGCCCTCAAGCTAAGGAACACCGACACTGGCGAGCTCATCATGCACCTGGAGTGGGTTAACCTCCCCCCAGGCATGTCGCGGTGATTTGATTTGATTTGCAAAGGGAGGCCAGCTATTGCCTTCCTTTTGTGATCGTAATGTTGCTTCCTCTATATATGAGCTATGAGAATAATTAAGCGATGTCTATCCCATTCTTTACATAACACCCACTGTAATGATTTGTGGATCTCACACCAGGATGGTGCGTCTATAATATGAGCAACGTCTTGGTGAGACCCACACATCATCACAGTGGGTGCTACGTAAGGCATGTGATAGACTTATGCTACTGGGGGTAATGCTTGCTTTCAGTTTTGGTTCTGCATATGTTGTATGGCTATTTTAATTAAAAAAAGGTATATTTTGTCCTAAGATACTTGTATATATAGTCTCTCCATGTTAATTTGCTATATCGATCATATTAATTTTGACCTTACTGAGTATACAAGTCATGTCAGATTTTGCTCAGAACATCTCCCTGAACCTTGATATGTATATGACGAGACTGGTACGTTACCGCTAACAGAATATTACTCTATTGACGTTTTCTTTTTTCCCGAGAATGAAAGAAAGGCTCCCACGCGATTAGGGTTTCCTCGCCGGCACCGCCGCCGATCTACCTCGTCTCATGTGGCCTTAGTGCCATGGAGGCATGATGGATCTCGACCCTTGATGGCGGGAGGACCCACACTTCATTTTTAGTCATTTTATCGCACACCATTCAGTGAGCATTGTTTTATGTGCATTGGGTTTCTTAATTACTTTTTCCAATCGAGAATATTGGTGAAATATGACCCTATTCATATCAGGGAGATGGACAACTAAGAGCATCTCTAGCTGTTGGAGCCCCCAAGAACACCACCGAACCAAAAAAGTTGGTGTCTTAGGGGGCAAATGCTCCATCCGGCCGAAATAGGAGTGCATGGGGAGGGCATCATCCCAGCCACACCCCACCCCAACCAAAAGTTTGTGAGGGAAAAGATTAAGTGGGCAAGACAAAGGACATGTGGGGAGACACGATTCGCCGAAAATCCCGCTGGCGCCCCCAAGAGCCCCCCAACGCATTGGGTTTCGCCTGGGTTTTCCGGCGCTATTTTGACGTCGGGGGGGGGGGGGGGGGCGCTGGGGGCGTGGCTAAGCCGTTTTTCGGCAAAAAAATGTCACCGAGCCTAAAAAGGTGTCCTGGGGGTGGAGATGCTCTAATATTTCAACCGAACGTTTCCTACCACGTATATCAAAGGCAAACATGTGCCAATATGCTTTGCAAGCACACAAGTACCTGAAATAAAAGGAAATCATACAGATCAATAGGGAAATGGTTTTAAAATCCATATATGAGATAGAAGAAAATACAAATAAGCAAAGAAAATTACCTATACTTGATAAATTCCAATATCTCATTTCTACCAGTTGGAACACCTAACACCTAGGGCAACAAACGATGGAGGCCCGAACACAGGTCAAAATCTTACGCAAGCAAAATCATGGCCTTTAATAAGATAGTCGAATAGGTACTTCAACAAATTCGTCTTGTATACAGGCCTAGACCTCTTCAGCAAGCCCAAATGATGTGGTACAACCCAACGATTATCAAGCTTGACCCTACCTTTTCTCTTAGTACATAATGTCCCGATAAGCAGTAAAAATATTTTCATCAATTATTATTTCTTCGTTGTCGGAGCTAAACCCAGCAGATCCCATGGCAGGGTGCCCTAGCGTAGCTATTAGGTCGAAGGGAAAATAAGGAGCAATATTTACCTAGTTCGGGCCATCGCGATTGAGATAATACCCTACTCATATTCGTGCATATTGTGATTGGGGTGTGTACAAAGTACAGATGAATACTAAGGGATTGTATGTTATCACATCAACGAGCTCCGCCACGAGCTTATATAACATACCGGGGGTCCTAGGGGTACAAATCCTAGCTGTTGCATCGATGGAGGTAGATTCCTCCACGGCTTCGGTATGTTCGGCTTGTACAACAAATCTTCTAGAGTCTTTCGTATAATCATCATGGGTCGCACAACATGGCCCAGGATGAAACCAACCAAGGGGTCCTCAGCCCGACCCAACAGGGCAGGAATCGTAGTGGTTCGAGGCCTACCCTAGGCTTGGACACCTCATTCGTTAAATTCATTGAGAAAAAAAATGCTGACTACGCCTTGTTTGAATGCATTCATCTCTTTCCCGTCCGACTAACAACAAAAATCAATAGCAGGTCAACCTCTTTTTCTTCTTCACTTTTTCCTAAATAATGATGTTTTGTATTCTCTTCGTTCCAAAATAAGTGACTCAACTTTGTACTAGTTTTAGTACAAAGTTAGTATAAAGTTGAGTCACTTATTTTAGGAAGGAGGAAGTATTTCCAAAAAATATGATGTTTTGTTTTCATTTATTCTGACATTGAATCTGTGTCGGAGACTATGCTTTATTGACATACATGGATTTAATTTTATTTTGAGACAAAAGTACATGTTTTGTATTTTATTTTATTTCATTGAGGAAAATTTACATTATTTGATTTATTTTATTTTATTTATTGAGGAAAATTAACATGCTGTTTTTTTTACCGAAAGGAAAATTGACATGCTTGGATGGCCGAATGCAGCCAAGGCCCGCACCGCTTAACTAGCCCTAACCTCTTAAGAATGTTTCATGGGCTTCCACTCACACAAAATAATCAATGGGCTCTCTCTGGTCCCCGTGGTTATGCTACTCGGGTTAGTACTTTCGCCTCCACAACAGACGCTTCACAACCTCCAAAAAATACAAAATTCTAACCTAGCAACATTTCTCACAAAAAATATATATCTAACCGAGCAACTCTCTCTTCTCTGACCAAATGAAAGACATCTCAAATAGATCCATTCTAAAAAGAACATCGCAAATACTCGACAAATTCTTTAACACTGCCTCCACCCAGTTATTATTATTAGTATCACCATCCATATCATTTGTATTCCAAATGAATGATTAACTGTATGTAGACTCATTCCGGCAAAATTTTGTATGTAAATACATAACAGAGCCTACGATGCGACCCAAAACTATATACGGGACAGGTCGCATGTTCATTATTCCTTCCATTCCATGTATCTATAATATTATCTCAGACAACCATAACGCCTTTTTCTTTTCTCTCCTCCTGTCAGAGTGAGCGCACGCCGCGACGACCCCTCCCGGGACCAGGAGTGCGTTGCCCCGGGGCCATCCATCTCGGTGGAGAAACAAGAGTGCTTTGCACGCCGAAACGCCGTCAGAGTGCACGCGCCGAGGCCGGGGAAGAGAGCCTCATCAATGGTGGTGCTGCGAGAACGGCCACCATCTCCTCTTCTTCGCCGTGTGATGCAACCTCGGAGCATCTGTTGGCAAAACCATAGGACAGAGAGGGTTTCAGCGATTACTGTTACCAGGCAGAGATCGCGGTGTCGGTGTGGAATGTTGGTTGCATACGTTTGCGACGGGGACTGGACACGCATTGCATGTATGCCAATGGCAGGCAGGCAAGCAGGCCTGCATAATTTTCTCGAAGTGGCTGAGGCAAACAAGCAGAATGGTTTAATGTGTTGTCCATGCCCTATATGTGGGAATACGAAGTCTTACTCTGACCGGAAAATTCTTCACACCCACCTGCTTTAGAAGGGTTTCATGCCACACTATAATATTTGGACCAGGCACGGAGAAATAGGGGTTATGATGGAAGACAGCGAAGAAGAAGAGGACGATGACAACTATGTGCCCCCTGAATACGGTGATGCTGCAACGGGGGAAGCTGCTGAAGATCAAGAGGAACCAGACGATGTGCCCGATGATGATGATCTCCGCCGGGTCATTGTCGATGCAAGGACACAATGCGAAAGTCAAAAGGAGAAGCTGAAGTTTGATCGCATGTTAGAGGATCACAAAAAAGGGTTGTACCTCAATTGCGAAGATGGCAACACAAAGCTCGGTACCGTACTGGAATTGCTGCAGTGGAAGGCAGAGAATGCTGTGCCTGACAAAGGATTTGAGAAGCTACTGAAAATATTGAAGAAGAAGCTTCCAAAGGATAACGAGTTGCCCGATAGTACGTACGCAGCAAAGAAGGTCGTATGCCCTCTAGGATTGGAGGTGCAGAAGATACATGCATGCCCTAATGACTGCATCCTCTACCGCGGTGCGTACGAGGATTTGAACGCATGCCCGGTATGCGGTGCATTGCGGTATAAGATTAGACGAGATGACCCTAGTGATGTTGATGGCGAGCCCCCCAGGAAGAGGGTTCCTGCGAAGGTGATGTGGTATGCTCCTATAATACCACGTTTGAAACGTCTGTTCAGAAACGAAGAGCATGCCAAGTTGATGCGATGACATAGAGAGGACCGTAAGAAAGACGGGAAGTTGAGAGCACCCGCTGACGGGTCGCAGTGGAGAAAAATCGAGAGAAAGTACTGGGCTGGGTTTGCAGGTGACCCAAGGAACGTATGGTTTGGTTTAAGCGCGGATGGCATTAATCCTTTCGGGGAGCAGAGCAGCAATCACATCACCTGGCCGTGACTCTATGTATGTATAACCTTCCTCCTTGGATGTGCATGAAGCGAAAGTTCATTATGACTACGCCTTGTTTGAATGCATCCATCTCTTTCCCGTCCGACTCACTGCAAAAATCAGTAGCAAGTCAACCTCTTTTTCTTCTTCTCTTTATCCTAAATAATGATGTTTTGTACTCTCTTCGTCTCAAAATAAGTGTTGAGTCACTTATTTTAGGAAGGAGGGAGTATTTCCCAAAAATATGATGTTTTGTTTTCATTTGTTCTGACATTGAATCTGTGTCGGAGACTATGCTTTATTGACGTACATGGATTTTATTTTATTCTGAGACAAAAGTACATGTGTTGTATTTTATTTTATTCATTGAGGGAAATTTACATATGTTTTTCAATGGAAGGAAAATTTACATTCTTTGATTTATTTTATTTTATTGAGGAAAATTCACATGCTGCTTTTAGCGAAAGGAAAATTGACATGCTTGGATGGCCAAATGCAGCCGAGACCCGCACCGTTTAACTAGCCCTAACCTCTTGAGAATGTTGCAGTAAAAAAAAAACCTCTTGAGAATGTTTCATGGGCCTCCACTGATGCAAAATGATCTTTTTTTTTTTGCGAAAGGACGCAAAATGATCAATGGGCTCTCTCTGGTCTCCGTGGTTACTTCGTGCCACTCGGGTTAGTACTTCGGCCTCCACAACATCGCTTCACAACCTCCAAAAAAATGTTTTAACCAAGCAACTCTCTCTTCTCGAACCAAATCAAAGACATCTCAAATAGACCCATTCTAAAAAGAACATGACAAATACTCAACAGATTCTTTAACACTGCATTCACCCAGTTATTATTATTAGTATCACCATCCATATCATTTGTATTCCAAATGAATGATTAACTGTATGTAGCCTCATTCCGGCAAAATTTTGTATGTAAATACATAAACAGAGCCTGCAATGCGACCCAAAACTATATACGGGACAGGTCGCATGTTCATTATTCCTTCCATTCCATGTATCTATAATATTATCTCAGACAACCATAACGCCTTTTTCCTTTTCTCTCCTCCTCCTGTCAGAGCGAGCGCACGCCGCGACGACCCCTCCCGGGACCAGGAGTGCGTTGCCCCGGGGCCATCCATCTCGGTGGAGAAACAAGAGTGCTTTGCACGCCGGAACGCCGTCAGAGTACACGCGCCGAGGCGGGGGAAGAGAGCCTCATCAATGGTGGTGCTGCGAGAACGGCCACCATCTCCTCTTCTTCGCCGTGTGCTGCAACCTCGGAGCGTCTGTTGGCAAAACCATATATAGGAAAGAGAGGGTTTCAGCGATTACTATTATCAGGCAGAGATCGCGGTGTCAGTGTGGAATGTTGGTTGCATACGTTTGCGATGGGGACTGGACACGCATTGCATGTATCTCAATGGCAGGCAGGCATGCTACTCACCGTTCTGTGGAAATATCGAGTTGTAGTGAACCTCTGCCCAAAAGCTCAACAGCACCACTGAGATCAATCGGAAGAAAAACAGTCAAGTGAATAGTTAAGTATCAAGACCATCCACTTGGAACTGTAAAGAAAATTAATCATCTGCATACCTTTGTTGGACTTCTGAACCTTGGGTTGGATCTCGATGTAGCACGTATCCTTGAACGAGGTCATGACGAAAATCTTCACTCCGTACTGCAACAGATTGTCGAATTGTGTTAGAATGGGCATTAGTAAAGTACAACCCCTGCCAGCTGTGATATATGCTATGCCCATGAGTAAGACAAATATAAGCACCTTGTCAGCAGCAGCCTGTAAAGTCACATGGTCACCCCATTCACCATTTCTGTCAGTTTATGCACAAAGATATTAGTTGGGGAAGCATTCACATGTGACTAATTTGTACTACTAGTCATGAACAGTTTTTGAACTGTTAAGCTTACCGTGATACTTTCTCCAGATACTCATCATATGCCATGGGGACGTATCCATCATAGGCTTCCCGGTTACTCTTAAGCTGGAAACGATTATTTATCAGACGAAAGATGAAAGTGTGAAAACAAAGAATGAAGCTAAGGATCACGAAAGAAAGATTACTACTGTTGATTACCTGGCTAATTATCTGCTCCCTCACAAACTCATGGTGGTCCGGAGTTTGGTACAGCTGATCTGATAGTGCACGGAACTGTGGAATTGAGAAGGTTAGATTAGCATCAATTGGTTGTGGCTTATGTACTACATCATGGTCTAACAGTAAGTCATGAATGATGGAATAACTCAGAGAACTGACCCAACTGCTGCTGCTACTATGCTTATTTCAGCAAAATAAAACTAAGTATTCAGGTGAGGATGGCACTAAGTACAAACCTGACAATTGCCATCACCTTTCACCTTGTTCTCAGTTAGTTCATACAACCTCAACCTACAACAATATACATGTAAAAATTACTGAACTACACGTGGACACTCTATTTAGAAAGCTAAGAAGAAACATTATCAGACTTATTCTAGTACATCCGATCCCTCATAAATTCAATGTTTCAAAAGGAACCCGTGAGAAGTGAGATTTAAGACAGACCTGTCTGACAGCCTTTCATGGTCCATGCTGGCTTCGTCAAGTGATGGAATTTCACCATTAATTTTAGGGACATGCTGGAGAAGGCAAAATAAATTGTTTAATCATAGTTGTAAGTGTAATGGAACCAAAGCTAATAACAAATGCATAAACATGTCGGAAAAGAAAAGAATGCTGATTAATTGTGCAAACAGCAGTTTTAATGCAGCCTTTTTCCCATACTGAAGGTGCAAGTAATAATTTATTCCCATGAAACTATAAGGAAGGCAGTAATCACACTTTGTATGCAAAACTCTATAAACTGAACCCGGTAGCCAAGTCACAGTTTTCATCTGGACGTTGCTAAAGTTTAACATGGCATGGCTCAACATGGAGTTAAGAATATCTGAATTTAATTCACCTTACAATGTATTTACAGACTTTTGGAAGAATTTCTTATCACGCTGTCCATTAAAGCAAGTAGTATTCACAATCAATTATCCAACTGATATACATATTGGTGTAATTGTCCATTTGAGATTTTAGCTACATGTGCACAGGTATTCTGTCAATTATCGTACCTACTTTGGCCATTGCTTAGTAGCTACTTTAGTCAGTGAGCAAACATGGGACTTATCAAGCTTCCTTGGAAGCAAAGCTTCATTTATTCTGGATACTAAGGAGGGACATCAATCTTAACGAAACAACACTGTTACCAAGGATCAATAGACTCACGGGAACTGGGACCATGGGGTAAAATCTCTTCCCTACTTCTTCCTCCATTTCAAAACAATCGTCACTGCCAGGGTATGAAGAGGAACTAGACGGATCTACATAGACTGCGTCATGCTCCTGCCCGCCAACATTTCCTGGAACACACAAAAAACATTAGGAGGGATAGCAAAAATGCGAAAGGTAAAGGCTGAATCAGACTATGGATATTTTCACTACCAGGATGGTACATGCCTACTTGTGGGTTGTACATATCGCACGTAAGTGCAGAAGAATGCAAATATGTCTCATCGGGATGTGATGCATCTGCATAACAAAAAAACATACACATGAGGAATACTGCCTTCTTTTTTTCATGAGTTTTGCACAAAAGAATCGCACGACGTTCCACAAAACTACCTCTAGCATAATTGTAGTCACAATAGCTGTTGTCACTGTAACCATTAGGATGTCCATAGTAGCTGTTGGGAGCGGCAAAAGGGTCATGGAAAAGGTCGTACGCCCAGTGGAAATTTTGATCTTTCTCACACATGTTCATCCGCTGGGCTCAAATTCTCTGTCAAAAGCACTGCCCCTACCAAGTAGATTCAGTGATTTTAGCATAAGGGAATGAACACCAAAAGAAGAACAGAAAATGCGTGATATACGGCTAATTTTGCGCGGTTGCAACAAAGTCAAGGACCGGTGACAGACTTGACATAAATGAATGATCTGAGTCATCACGTTAGGAGCACTCTCACTAAATGTGTTTGATACACTAGTCACGATTACGACAGATCGGAGAAAACTAACAGATTAGTACGCAATCCTCCTCCCGGGACCACTACCACATTATAAGATATTATTAGGAGAACTTCTTATCAGTCTAAGCAACCAAATCAACAACCTAATAACATACATGCAAGATCAAAGGCCCTTTTGATTTGTCGCACACTGATTGAGCAACCCAATATGATTACTCCCATCACACGTTAGCAAAACAAAAAAGTTGCGACAGTCTCATAATCCAATCAAACGCTTTCTATAGCAGCCTTAAAATAGTGGATTGCGCCATAACTGCCGATTATGCCCGAGAGGCCGTTCAGAGAGCGAACTAACTGCAGGCGATATCCACCTTAATTTCTTTGATACGAACGGCTGACGTGCTCAGTGTGGATTGCTAAATGAGGGCCTCACCTACTGTTGTCCGCTCAAAATATGATATATCTAAACTGGTAATAACAAATACTACTAGAGTAGTATGGATTAACAAGAGATATCGATAACTGTTTCTGGCTACCCTGTTTTCCTGCAGGGTTAGCGGCTGCGTCAACAGGAGGAAAAATGGTGGAAAAGTTGCAAGGTTATTATTATTCCTGCAGAGTTAGTGGCCGCCGCACGAGGAGGAAAAATGGTGGAAAAGTTGCAAGACTATAATAATACTAATAATCGAGTCAGAAAACGAGGGAACGAACGGGCGGTGTTGTCCTGAAAAGCGGCATCAGCGATCATGGAACCGGGATTGAAGCAACCTTAGCAGGCACGGCTGCGGCTTTGCTCCTTTATGTTCATGGGGCAAATCATTTCTACAGAGCAAAAAAAAAAGGGGGGGGGGGGGGGGGGGGGGGGGGGGGGGGAGGGCATTCCTTTATGTTGGCACAAGCTACCACATACAACCAATTTCTTCAGTTTTGGAGCCTCGCAGACGGACAAAATAGAGCGTCGTCACCGGCTCATAGATCGCAACAAGATCAACGCGGCTTCGACAATAATCCAACAGAAAGAGATAATAATCCAACAGAAAGATAATGATAAAAATCGGCACAGGAGATAAGGTCGGGATCGCGGCCCAATTTCATTTCCCAGCCGCCCGCATCGACGAACAAGAAAGGGAGGAACCCACCACAAATCAGAGAAGGCGAGGCGCGCTAACCTCGAGCTCGGCACGCTCTCCACCCCACGATCAGCCCTTGGCGACGGAGGCGGCCAAGACCGGATCTTCTGCTCCCCCGGGCGAGGACTAGCGGGCGGCGGCGGCGACGGCGGCTCCGGGGGGATTGAGCGAGCAGGCGAAGCAGCAGCAGAAGGAGCGGCGGGTCGGGGCGGGGGTCATCCGGGAGGCCGGGAGCATGGGGAAATTGCTCGGCCGGCGGATTGTGGGATTGAGGGGGAAGCAGCCAGGAGGAGGAGGAGGAGGAACCGCTGTGAGGTGTGGTGTGAATCGAGCGCGAGGGAGGAAGAGAGAGAGGCGGAGCTTATTTTTATTTTTTAATATTTTCTTCACTCGCTCTCTTTCGGCTGGCACGCGGCCTCTGCTGTTTATAGTACTCGCTGCACTGTAGAGGGGGTGGGGCTGGCCTCTTTGCAGAAACGACCTCGAGTTTGCTTCTTATTGCGGTGAGAGGCCCTCGGAGTGAGCAGCACGATCTTCCTTCTCTCCGGCCGGTCCGGCCGCCTCATGGAACCAACATTTGTTAATGACCGGCTCCTTGTCGCAAGGGAGAAGAACACATTGTATGGTGGTGGCTTTTTTAAAACTTAAAAAACCCGCCAGATATGACCGTGTTTGGAATAGATTGCTGAGGGGAGGGTACCTACAAGGATGGTGTAGCTTTCTCTCTTGAGAGACGGCTTGTGCACGATCGATGGTGACGCGGCGGCCCTTTCGGTTTGTTGCTACCCGTTGTGTTTGTGTCCTCCTGGTGGAGACGTAGAATAAGGACGCGCGATGTTGACGGTGACGTGGTTGATATGGCTCAAATGCCTGGTTTGTGTTTACTCGTTGAGCGCAAGGAAGAAGGATTGGCGCCGCGATGACATAATTGATTGTTGATCATGCTTTTTATTCATTTATTTGTTGCGGGGAAATGAGATTTGGTGTCAGCGGATCGGTCCTTAGTAAAAAGCACACACCGGCTCTGAGCCGGAGCTGGTTATAACAAGGTACCGATAAGGCGATAACTTAGAAAAGCCGAATGGATCCATGGTTAGCACGCTGGTATTAGTTGGCCAAGTGTTGTCAAGAAGTATGTATGCTTTCGATTCTTCGATTCGTCTGGTCGGTTTTCATCGTAGGGACAACAGATTGCTTCAAGGGTACGGGTGTATTTATGACAACATTAATGATTGTACTAGTATTGCTTATACATGGATGATACAAATACTCGTACGCCACTGCCTTTATCAAAAGAACGGTTTTGGATATTCTTTTAACAATGAAGCATTTGAAAGAGTTCAAGAAAGTGTGTGGCAAAAAAGATGATTGAATGCTAAAAATAAATCGGCCCCTCCAATCTAAGGTATGTGCCGCACTCCCGGAAAGACGATAACGCCACACATCTAGGCTAGCACCCGACCGAAAGTGTCCAGATTGTTAAATTTTGTAGGCGGTCGATTTGCGCCTAGGCCTTGTAAGAAGCGATCAGAATCGTCGACCATCTATGCATGGGTTGTATCTCATCCATTCTTGTCACAAGCGAGAGAGTCTCTTGATTGGTATCAAGAGAATGAAAAAAAAAGCGCCAACATGGCAACTTTTGCACAATTTCTTTTTGTTTTACATGAGCTTCGGCACATCACATTGCTCGTCAAAGGAAAGCCTATGTACCAACAGGATACAATAATGCTTGCCATCGACCAAGTTTAACACGTGTACGCATTAGGCTCTACTAGCGGTGGTACCAAACAACGTTCGAATTGAAGCGCACCTATCGGTCGTACACACACAGGACCGAAGACAGATTCCAGGGAAGCACAGGGTGGGAATCGCAGAGGAGGACGTCCCATCGAGGCGTCGACCAGTGGAATCGCGTCAGCGGGCCGGGGCCCGCCCGGGGGCATGGGGAGCCAGCGGGCGTTGACGTCACAGGCCCATCTGAGCAGCGCGCGGATTCCGAGGGGAATCTATCCCGGCGCTCTGCGCGGCATCTGACGGCCGTCAGCCAGCCCGCGGGCGGGCGGGCCCCGCGGATCGTACCCGCGCCCTGGATGCGGCCAGGCCCGGGCCTGCCATCGGGAATGGCATCTTTTCTCCCGACCCGTACGTACGCCGCTGGCCGCAGCCGGTGGCTAAAAGCCAAGCGGCCCCGCCCCCCGGAATTTCTCCTGTTTATTATTTTTATTATTTACTTAGACCAGACGAGAAAACTTAGGTTGATGTGGAATTTAACCTTTAGGGTGAAAAGATGATAATCTTTTTAAGGAGGTCGAGAGTGACCGGCACCATATAATAAACTCATAAAACAACGGGTTATTCCTTGGTATTTCACTTTCCTGGCTTTCCGCACTTGGAAAGTAATTTGATACTGGGGGATAAGGGGTCGCGGTTTTATGGCCTTTGGCGCGTGTCATCGCGTCCAGGAGCATCCGCATCTCAGGGCGCTAAACTAAAGACAAAGCGGTACAAAAAGGTTAGCCACAAGGGAATACTTGGAGATGCTATGGTAATATAGGTGATAAGTGCCGAAGTAGGGCTTAGAGCATCTATAACACGTGTGGTTAAAAACATATGGTAAACAAACACCCACGGACGAAGCGGGAACATCTGTTTTCCCTCTTTCCCTCCTATGTTACCTATATTCTATCTTTGGAAGGGCATAAAAAGTTGGGACATAAGACATTGTTAGGTACTTCTATCTAAAAATAAAAATGTACGTGTTAGGATGACGTGGTAATAGTAACACATAAGCTTCTTTCCTCTTTTCTATACCTCACACGCCTTTCGGCTTCGGCTCAGGATCGGATAGACCCATTCACCTTTAGCTTACGCCTAACGCCTAGTAATGAAGATGCTCTTATCCTGCTTGAGTATGTAAGATAGCTTCTCGAAAGCAGGAAGTTTTTCTCCTCCACAAATACCTAGCTTCTGGCGCACATCCGTCTTCCTTACTTTTATGTATTATATTTCCTTTTCCATTCATCATTTAGGCATTCCTTTCCATCGTTCGTCACCCGTCATTGGAAACCGAAGCAACACTCAATGTCCACAATAGCCAAACGACCATGAATTTCTCTTGTTTATTGTTTTTACCTAGACTAGAGGTCGATGATGTCGGATTCTAAACTTTAGGGTGAAAAGATGATAATCTTTATAAGGAGCCAGAGAGTGACCGACACCGTAATAAACTCACAAAAACAATGGGTTTGCTCATCAATATTCTACTTTATTGGCTTTTCATGCTTTGAAAAATCCAATTATGGGCGGACAAGGGGTCGCGATTTTATGGTCTTTGACGTGTGTCTTCACATCTAGGAGCGCCTGCATCTCAGTGTGCTAAACAAAAGATGAAGTGGTAGAAAAAAAGGTTAGTGGCAAATGCTACGAGATGCGATGGTAAGAAAAAATAACGGTGATAATCTTAGTGATGAAGTAGAGCTTAGAGCATCTATAACCCATATGGTCAGAAACAAACAGCAAACAAACACCACACGGAGGAAGTGGGATCAATTTGCCCTCGTCCCCTCTTATGTTGCTTCTATTCCATCTTTGGAAGCACATGAAAGTTGAGACGTAAGGCACTATTAGGTACTTCTATCGATGATGTGAGAATAATAACATATACGCTTCTTTCCTCTTTCATATACCCAACGCACCTTTCGGCTTCGGCTCCGGACCGGATAGGCCCTCTCCCTTTAGCTTCCGCTTAACACTTAGTGATGCAGATACTCTTATCACCCATGTTAGATGGCTTCTCGGAGGCAGGAAGTTTTACTCTTCCATGAATACTTGCTTGTGGCGCACTGCCGTCTCCTTTAGTTATGTATTATACTTCCTTTTTTGTTCATCATTTAGGCATCCCTTTCCATGGTTCGTCATATGTCATGAGAGACGGATATCGAAGCAACATTCAATGATTTTTTAGCAGGCCACTCTAAGGTTGTACATCCGAAAGTAAAACCTCAATGGCCGGTTTATATGTGGCACAAGATAGGCGTGGTTTTTATTTCTTATTGCCGACTACATATATATGTACAAACAACCTTGAATTTATCCTTTTTTTTACCTAGACTGAAGGTTGATGTCAAATTTTAAGCTTCAGGATGAAAATATGATAATCTTTTTAAGGGCGTTGAGAGTGATGACACCATGAACTTGTAAAACAATAGATTACTGGTTGAATTATTTTACTTTCTTGGCTTTTCGCTCTCATTTCAAAATGATAACAATGAACTTGATTATGGGTGGGCAGAGGGGCCGCGGCTGGTAAGGGTTGTCGAATCTGTGATCATCTATGTCTTGACACTAAACAGAGGATAAATCGATAAGGAAAAAAGGCAGCGACAGCGATATGGTGCAAAGAACCAGTGGCAGAAAATCTTGGACCCAAAGTTGAGCATAGAGCATCTATAACCCGCACCGTCAAAAACATGAGGTGAACTCTCGATGGAAAGTAGAAGTGGACATGTCAGTTTGTTCTCTTCCTTATGACTCTTACGTTACTTCTATTCCATCTTCGGAATCACATAGTAGTTGAAACGTAAGGCATTGTTAGGTAATTTATCTAATAATTAATAGTACGTGTTATGATGAAGTTTTTGTTGGGGAACGTAGCAGAAATTCAAAATTTTCTACGCATCACCAAGATCAATCCATGGAGTAATCTAGTTACGAGGGGAAGGGGAGTGCATCTACATACCCTTGTAGATCGCGATGCGGAAGCGTTGCAAGAACGCGGATGAAGGAGTCGTACTCGAAGCGATTCAGATCGCGGTTGATTCCGATCTAAGCACCGAAGAACGGTGCCTCCGTGTTCAACACACGTGCAGCCCGGTGACGTCTCCCACGCCTTGATCCAGCAAGGAGAGAGGGAGAGGTTGGGGAAGACTCCATCCAGCAGCAGCACGACGGTGTGGTGGTGATGGAGGAGCGTGGCAATCCCGCAGGGCTTCGCCAAGCACCGCGAGAGAGGAGGAGGAGGGAGAGGGGTAGGGCTGCGCCGAAAAAGAGACGTTCTCATGTGTCTTGGGCAGCCCAAACCTCAACTATATATAGGGGGGAGGGGGCTGCGCCCCCCTCTAGGGTTCCCACCCCAAGAGGAGGCGGCCAGCCCTAGATCCCATCAAGGGGGGCGGCCAAGGGGAGGAGAGGGGGGGGCGCCCCACTAGATGGGCCTAGGTTTGCCCCCTCCCACTCTCCCATGCGCCTAGGGCCTTGGTGGGGGGGCGCACCAGCCCACTTGGGGCTGGTCCCCTCCCACACTTGGCCCACGCAGCCTTTTGGGGCTGGTGGACCCCCGGGACCCTCCCGGTGGTCCCGGTACATTACCGATATCACCCGAAACTTTTCCGGTGACCAAAACAGGACTTCCCATATATAAATCTTTACCTCCGGACCATTCCGGAACTCCTCGTGACGTCCGGGATCTCATCCGGGACTCCGAACAACATTCGGTAACCACGTACAAACTTTCCCTATAACCCTAGCGTCATCGAACCTTAAGTGTGTAGACCCTACGGGTTCGGGAACCATGCAGACATGACCGAGACGTTCTCCGGTCAATAACCAACAGCGGGATCTGGATACCCATGTTGGCTCCCACATGTTCCAAGATGATCTCATCGGATGAACCACGATGTCGGGGATTCAATCAATCCCGTATACAATTCCCTTTGTCTATCGGTATGTTACTTGCCCGAGATTCGATCGTCGGTATCCCTATACCTTGTTCAATCTCGTTACCGGCAAGTCTCTTTACTCGTTTCGTAACTCACATCATCCCGTGATCAACTCCTTGGTCACATTGTGCACATCATGATGATGTCCTACCGAGTGGGCCCAGAGATACCTCTCCGTTTACACGGAGTGACAAATCCCAGTCTCGATTCGTGCCAACCTAACAAACACTTTCGGAGATACCTGTAGTGCACCTTTATAGCCACCCAGTTACGTTGTGACGTTTGGTACACCCAAAGCATTCCTACGGTATCCGGGAGTTGCACAATCTCATGGTCTAAGGAACTGATACTTGACATTAGAAAAGCTCTGAGCATACGAACTACACGATCTTGTGCTAGGCTTAGGATTGGGTCTTGTCCATCACATCATTCTCCTAATGATGTGATCCCGTTATCAACGACATCCAATGTCCATGGTCAGGAAACCGTAACCATCTATTGATCAATGAGCTAGTCAACTAGAGGCTTACTAGGGACATGATGTTGTCTATGTATCCACACATGTATCTGAGTTTCCTATCAATACAATTCTAGCATGGATAATAAACGATTATCATGAACAAGGAAATATAATAATAACCTATTTATTATTGCCTCTAGGGCATATTTCCAACAGTCTCCCACTTGCACTAGAGTCAATAATCTAGTCCACATCACCATGTGATTAACACTCATAGGTTCTGGTTTGATCATGTTATGCTTGTGAGAGAGGTTATTAGTCAACGGGTCTGGACCTTTCAGATCCGTGTGTGCTTTACGAATATCTATGTTATCTTGTGGATGCTACCACGCGCTATTTGGAGCCATTTCAAATAATTGCTCTACTATACGAATCCGGTTTACTACTCAGAGTCATCCGGATTAGTGTCAAAGTTCGCATCGACGTAACCCTTTACGACGAACTCCCTTTCACCTCCATAATCGATAAAATCCTTAGTCCACTAGATACTAAGGATAAGTTCGACCGCTGTCATGTGATCCATTCCCGGATCACTATTGTACCCCTTGACCAACTCATGGCAAGGCACACTTCATGTGCGGTACACAGCATAGCATACTGTAGAGCCTACGTCTGAAGCATAGGGGACGACCTTCGTCCTTTCTCTCTCTTCTGCTGTGGTCAGGTCTTGAGTCTTACTCAATACTCACACCTTGTAACACAGCCTGAACTCCTTCTTTGCTGATCTATTTTGAACTCTTTCAAAATCATGTCAAGGTGTCCGTTCTTTGAAAGTATCATCGGGCGTCTTGATCTATCTCTATAGATCTTGATGCCCAATATGTAAGCAGCTTTATCCTGGTCTTCCTTTGAAAAACTCCTTTCAAACAACCCTTTATGCTTTCCAGAAATTTTACATCATTTCGGATCAACAATATGTCATTCACATATACTTATCAGAAATGTTGTAGCGCTCCCACTCACTTTATTGTAAATACAAGTTTCTAACAAACTTTGTATAAACCCAAAAACTTTGATCACTCCATCAAAGTGTATATTCTGACTCCGAGATGCTTGCTCTAATCCATGGAAGGATCGCTGAAGCTAGCATACCTTTTAGCATCCTTAGGATCGACAAAACCTTTCTGATTGTATCGCATACAACCTTTCCTTACGAAAACTGGTAAGGAAACTTGTTTTGACATCCATCTGCCAGATTTCATAAATGCAGCTAATGCTAACATGATTCCGACGGACTTAAGCATCGCTACGGATGAGAAAATCTCATCGTAGTCAACTCCTTGAACTTGTGAAAATACTCTTTTCCACAAGTCGAGCTTCATAGACGGTAACATTACCGTCCATGTCCGTCTTCTTCTTAAAGATCCATTTATCTCGGATTTCATGGCTTCTAACCATTTGTCGGAATATGGGCCCACCATCGCTTCTCCATAGCTCATAGGTTCATCGTTGTCCAACAACATGACTTCCAAGACAGGATCACGCACTACTCTGAAGTATTACGCATCCTCGTCGTCCTACAAGGTTTGGTAATGACTTGATCCGAAGTTTCATGATCACTATCATAAGCTTCCACTTCAAGTGGTGTAGGTGCCACAGGAACAACTTCCTGTGCCCTGCTACACACTAGTTGAAGTGACGGTTCAATAACCTTATCAAGTCTCCACCATCCTCCCACTCAATTCTTTCGAGAGAAACTTTTCCTCGAGAAAGGACCTGTTTCTAGAAGCAATTACTTTTGCTTCCAGATCTGAAATAGGAGGTATACCCAACACTTCTGGGTATTCTATGAAGATGCATTTATCCGCTTTGGGTTCGAGCTTATCAGCCTGAAACTTTTTCACATAAGCATTGCAGCCCCAAACTTTTAAGAAACGACAACTTAGGTTTCTCTAAACGGTGTCTCAACGGAATTGCGTGGTGCCCCCTTTTAAAGTGAATGCGGTTATCTCTAATGCCTAACCCATAAACGATAGTGGTAATTCGATAAGAGACATCATGGTATGCACCATATCCAATAGGGTGCAGTTATGATGTTCGGACACACCATCACACTATGGTGTTCCAGGCGGTATTAATTGTGAAACACTTTCCACAATGTCTTAATTGTGTGCCAAACTCGTAACTCAGATACTCATCTCTATGATCATATCACAGACATTTTATCCTCT